>NW_026652281.1:90466941-90707389 GCF_009828535.3 Hylobates moloch
AAGAAAGAAAGAAAGAAAGAAAGAAAGAAAGAAAGAAAGAAATGAAGTGGATTTCTTAATGCAGTAAGAAAGAGCAAACTCAGAGATGACAAATATGAAAGAACCAGAGTGAGATGGGTTATTTCTCAAGGTCACTGAAAGGCTTACCTTGTAGGACAATGAACTTTGTTAGCAGGGTTGGGCCTGGGGTAAGCAGGTGAGGATGGGGACTAGGGCAAGGTGCCTAGAATACAAAATTCAGAGAGACCTGCACCACCCTGAAAGCAAGTGCCTTAACTTGGTACCCTACGGGCTCACCCTTTTGCCAGCCTGTCTGTTGGATCCCACCACTCGCAGTGGTGGGTACAGTGGATTATAGCTGCTGTGTTTGCAGCTGAAAATTTCTCTCCAAACATGGAGAAATGTGCTTAGGGAAAGCTCACTGCTTGAAGGCTGAAGCAGGGTGAAAGCCAGAAAAATGTGATACAATTACACTCTTCAAAAGACAGTGAGGAAAAGAATCACAAGGCAGCTCTGGCTGTTAGTCTCACAGGAAGAAGTGCCACCCTGGAGCAAAGGATTCCTACTGTAATCAAAGGGAACAAAGGGGGCATTTTACATCAATTAACGGTACAATCCACTAAGAAGATATAGTAGATTTAGATCTTTATTCCATGAAAAAGCAAAGCACCAATACACAAACAACTTATTGAAAATACAGGAGAACTTCTGAGAACTACAAGCTCTCAGAGACTCACAGGTGAGGCATATGGAAAATAAGAATGTAGAGTAGGCTGGGCATGGTGGCTCACGCCTATGATCCCAGCACTTTGGGAGGCATAGGCAGGTGGATTGCTTGAGCCCAAAAGTTCAAGACCAGCCCAGGCAAAATGGTGAAATCTTATCTCTACCAAAAATACAAAAATTAGCTGGGCGTGGTGGCAGGCACCTCTGGTCCCAGCTATTCAGGAGGTCAAGGAGGGAGGATCACTTGAGCCCAGTAGTCAAGGCTGCAGTTAGCTATGATTAGATAACTGAACTCCAGCTTCCTCAGTAACAGAGGGAGACTCTGTGACAGAGAGAGAAAGAGAGAAAGAGAGGAAGGGAGAAAGGGAGAGAGAGAAAGAGAGCAAGAGAGAAAGAAAGAAAGAAAAGAAAAGAAAGAGAAAAGAGAAAAGAAAAGAAAGAAGGGAGGGAGGGAAGGAGGAAGGAAGGAAGGAAGGATAGGGAAGGAGGGAGGGAGGGAGAGAGGGAGGGAGGAAAGGAGGAAAGGAGAAAGAAAGAAGAGCGTCTGAAAAACAAAATTAACAAGCTTGATTTAATAAGTGGACTTAAGATACATTTCCTAAAGAGAGAATACACATTCTTGTTAAACATGTATGAAATATTTACACATTAACTATGTTTTTAACCACAAAGGAAATCTCAGTATATTATCCAAAGGGGAAATCATACAGGCTCCATTCTCTAGCTATAATGAAAAAAAAAAAGCCAGAAATGAAGAATAAATCATAGCCTTCTCCTCTTCTATCCATGCCTCCCCAACTACAAAACATTACTCTAGCCACTTAGATTGTTTTTAAAAATTCTCCTTTCAAGATAACTCTTTGGTTAGAAAATAGTAAAAGTACAAAATTATGGACTATTCAGTTATGAAAAACAGTAAAAACAATACATAGAAAAACTAGTAGACACAGCCAAAACTGAACTTAGAGGATAATTTATAGCCAAAACATACTTATTAAAAATCAAGCAACATGAAAAACAACAGCAACTATGCATTCAGCCAGAAAACTCAGGGAAAGGTCAAACACATCAACTAAAACAAAGTAAAAGGAAGAATTCGTATATGATGGGGTTCAGGTCACACAACTCCAAAATATAGCACCTTGGAAATGAGAAAACAGCAGGAGCAGGAAGGTCCCCCTCACCATTTTTTCCTGAAGCAGGCCATAAAAACCTGAAAAGGTCACTCTCTGACCTTCTCCCTCCCTGAATAAGGATACCCTCTAGGTATAGAGCAAGACACCTGTCACATAAGGGTTTTCAGGAGAGACTCTTATGTGACAGATGTCTTGCCCTATACCCAGAGGGAAGGAATGTCACACAGGAATGCCAGGAAGAATCTGAACAAATAGGCCTTGCTAAGCCCCTCCGTCAAGTTTTTGACCACTAGGTCATACTGAGACAGCCAAGTATAAATGGGTCCCCAGAGAACCTCTCACCAGCCTGCACACTGGGAGGAATGCGCATGGGGGCAAAGCTTCCAGAAGTTTGCAACGTTTGCAGTGGGGAGGAGCCTGGCTCCTCCTCTTCCTGGGTGGAACCTGGGATTCAATCTGCGAGGTGGGAGGTAATACTAGCAGGACTCTCGCTCTGCTGAGGGTCCCTGTTTCCCCTTTGTTTCCTTTTTGCCCAATAAATTCCATTTTTCTCACCCTTCAAAGTGTCTGCAACCCTAACATTTCATGGCCATATGACAAGGACCCCATTTTTAGCTGAACTAAGGAGAAAGTCCTGCAACAACACCCTTACATCCTCCAATCATGCTTCTGCAAGGACTGTCCACTCTTCAACAAACCTAAGCATAAAAACAGATAGATTTCCCTATTTCTTTGGATCTTCACTTCTGCAGTTTGCTATGCAATGTAAAACTTATATTAAATAATTTTGTAAGCTTTTCCCTTGTTAATCTGTCTTTTGTCATAAAGGCCTCAGCCATGAACCTGGTGATAGTGGGTAGGGGGAACGGATATTACATTTTCTCCCCTACAAATAAAAAGGAGAACAAATAATTGAAGAAAGAACATATCGATAAAAACAAAACTTTTTAAAAGAACTGAAAATGTCAATAAAATAAAAGTGTGGCAAGTACGACAAAGAAAAAAAGTGGAGAAACCAAATTAAACCACATTTGGATTAAGAAAGTGGATACAATTACAGATAAGGGAAATATTTTTATTTTAACTTAATTTTATTTTTTTGAGATGGAGTCTCACTCTGTCCCCCATTGAACCTCCGCCTCCTAGGTTCAAGCGATTCTCATGCCTCAGCCTCCGGAGTTGCTGAGACTATAGGCACCCACCACCACACCTAGCTAATTTTTGTATTTTTAGCAGAGACAGGGTCTCACCATATTGGCCAGGCTGGTCTTAAACTCCTGACCTCAAGCAATCTGCCCACCTCAGCTTCCCAAAGTGCTGGGATTAGAGGCGTAAGCCACCACACCTGGCCTTGGGAAAGACTTTTAAATAAAAATATTATGTAGAACTTTACAATGATAAATTGAAAATCCAAAGGAAATGGATTTAGTATTTTAATAAAATACTAAATATTTAAAAAATAATTCAAATGGACTCCCTCTTTTCTCCAAAAACAAAATAAAATACATATTCATTCATTCAACAAATATTTATTAGCCATTATTGTGAGGTATTTTGAATGAAGATTAGCAAGATAATGTGCTTTCCCCTAAATCAATCTATAAATTCAATGTATTCCCAATCAAAATCCTGAAGAAATTTTAAAATGCGATTTGCAAACTGATTCTGATCTTCATCTGAAAATGTAAATGTGTGAGAAATTAAAATTTTGTAAAAGTTAAAAACAGACTTGCCTTAATAAATATCAAAACATATTACAAAAATGTCTACAGAGTCACAATTCTGCAAAGACATTTCCCTCCCCCTGTCAGAGGTGTTTGAACCAGAGTGACTCCATCTTGAATAGAGTCTGGGTAAAATGAGGCTGAAATCTGCTGGGCTGCATTTTCAGGAGGTTAGGCATTCTGTTACAGTATGAGATAGGAGGTTGGCACAAGATACAGGTCACAAAGACCTGGCCAATAAAACAGTATATGGTAAAAAAGCTGGCCAGATCCCACCAAAACCAAGATGGCGACAAAAGTGACTTCTGGTCATCCTTGCTGCTCATTATACACTAATTATAATATATTTGCAAGCTAAGAGACTCTTCCACCAGTGCCATAACAGTTTACAAGCACCATGACAACGTCAGAAAGTTACTCTATATGATCAGTTCCAGGAATTGCCCACCCCTTTCCCAGAAGACACATGAATAAGCCACCCCTTGTTTACTGTATTCTCAAGAAATAACTGTAAGTATCCTTAGTTGGGCAGCCCACACTGCTGCTCTGCCTATGGTGTAGCCATTGTTTTATTCCTTTACTTTCTTAATAAACTTGCTTTCACTTTACGCTATGGACTTGCCCTGAATTCTTTCTTGTGCATAATCCAGGAACCCTCTTTTGGGGTCTGGATCAAGACCCCATTCAGGTAACACCCCACACCCCAAAACCTGTTCAGAGTTGTTACTGCCTGGAGTGGACCTGGACTGAAGGGGAGAGGGTGTAGAAAACAGGGAGGAGAATTTTTTTTTACTTTTCACCTTTGTATAAGTTTTCCATTGCTGCTATAACAAAGCATCACAAACTTGGCAGTTGAAGCGACATAAATTTATTTTACAGCTCTGGTCCAAAGTCTGAATTGGGTCTTACTGGGCAAAAATCAAGGTGTCAGAAGAGTGTGGTTCTTTTCCGGAGGTTAAGAGGAGAACTTATTTTCTTGCCTCTTCCAAGAGTCTAAATGCTGCCCACATTCCTTGGCTGGTGGTTCCATTCCTTCAGCTCTAAAGCCAGCGATGCTCAAGTCTTCGTGTTGCATCACTCTGGTACTGCATCTTCTGCCTCCTTCTTCCACATTTGAGGACCCTTGTGATTACACTCAGTTCACCTAGATAATCCAGGGTAATCTCCCTATTTTAAAGTCAGCTGATTAGTGACTTTAAGTCCATCTGCAATCTTAATCACCTTTTGCTGTGTAATGCAACATATTCAGCTTCCAGAAATTGGGATATGGACATCTCTGGATGATCATTATTCTGCCTACCACAACTAGAGCTTTCTAAACTGTTTGTATTTGTTAACTTAGAAATATGTATTACTTTTATAATTTAAAATTAAGAGTACCTGATAGCATTTTTTAAAAAGCTATAAAGACTTAAACTTACTTTTGTGTTATAATGATAAAAAGGTTGATGTTGCAGGATTAGGCAAATGAAACATTACCAAAAAAAAAAAAAACACCTAGCAATTCAGAGACATATATAGGCAGGATATAGCATTAGACAAAGGTCATATTTCAAGCCATGGGGGAAAAAGAATGGACAATGTATAAGAGGAAACTGCGGGTGTTACCGGAAATAAAAGTTTTGATCTTTGTGTCGTACCACATAATCAAATAAATCCCATGAGGTTTAAAGATCAAAACTTCAAAAAAAATTAAAAGTAGTAGGAAAAAATGTAGGAAAATATACTAGTAATTTTGGGTGTGGTCTTCTTATACCACAATCCATAAAGCAAAACTTGATAATATTAAAATCAAAGTCAAAATATAAGCAACAAGCTGAGAAAAAATGTTTGATAAAGTATAACAAAGAGTTAGTAGCCATAATCAATAAAGATCTTTTGTAATCTGACAAGAACTCAATGATATGGGAAAATGAACAAAAAAAAACATAAACAGGATGATTCTCAGAAGAAGAAATGTAATGGCAACACATATGTGAAATCACATTCAAACTCACACACTTAGCACACTCACAAATTCTCCATGGGCCACTGGGTGCCGTGGCTCACGCCTGTAATCCCAGCACTTTGGGAAGCTGAGGCAGGTGGATCACTTTAGCTCAAGAGTTCAAGACCAGCCCGGGCAACATGGTGAAATGCTGTCTCTACCAGAAATGCAAAAAAATTAGTCAGGCGTGGTGGTATGCATCTGTGGTCCTAGCTACTCTGGAGGCTGAGGTGGGAAAATTTCTTTGAGCCTGAGAGGCAGAGGTTGCAGTGAGCCGAGATGGCACCGCTGCACTCCAGCCTGGGTGACAGAGTGAGATTCTGTCTGAAAAAAAAAAAAAAAAAATTCCCATGGCATTATTTGCCAAAACGAAAACTGGATATATGACTTTAAAGGACATCGATAGCAAATAAGTAAATTTTGTACCTCCAAAATACAGATAATAAATAGCTATTAAACACAATAAGAATGATCTTGGGCACCAATAGAGGAAGATGTCTGTAATAAAATAAGTGAAAAGCTGGGCGCAGTGGCTCACGCCTGTAATCCCAGCAATTTGGGAGACCGAGGTGGGCAGATCACGAGGTCAGGAGATCGAGACCAACCTGGCCAACATGGTGAAACCACGTCTCTACTAAAAATACAAAAATTATCCATGCGTGGTGGCGGGTGCCTGTAGTCCCAGCTACTTGGGAGGCTGAGGCAGGAGAATCGCTTGAACCTGGGAGGCAGAGGTTGCAGTGAGCTGAGATCGCGCCATTGCACTCCAGCCGGGCGACAGAGTGAGTGAGACCCATCTCAAAAAATAAATAAATAAATAAAATTAAAAGTGAAAAAAAGCAAGTCACAGACTTCTGTGGAATAATCCAAATATGCTATACGTAATATATACATATAATATACCCATATGTTCCATGTATAATGTGCACGGAACATGTTACAAAAGGACTCCTTCAAATTGTTAGCAAAAGTGACTACCAGGAAGGAAAGTAGGACAGGGGAGAGAGCCAAAAGGAGAGGGAGAGTTTATCAAATAAACATTTTTTTTTTTTTTTTTTTCAGATGGAGTTTTGCTCTTGTTGCCCAGGCTGGAATGCAGTGGTGCAATCTCGGCTCACTGCAACTTCTGCCTCCCGGGTTCAAACAATTCTCCTGCCTCAGCCTCCCATGTAGCTGGGACTACAGGCACCTGCCACCATGCCTGGCTAATTTCTTGTATTTTTAGTAGAGACGGGGTTTCACCATCTTGGCCAGGCTGGTCTTGAACTCCTGACCTCAGGTGTTCCACCTGCCTCAGCCTCCCAAAGTGCTGGGATTACAAGCGTGAGCCCCACACCCGGCCTACATTCTTCTCTATTTTTTCTTTTAAAGTAAGCATGTATTGTTCTGTTTTTGTTTTTTGAGATGGAGTCTCGCTTTGTTGCCCAGGCTGGAGGGCAGTGGTGCAATCCTGGCTCACTGCAAACTTTGCCCCCTAGGTTCAAATGCTTCTGGTGTCTCAGCTTCCCAAGTAGCTGGAATTACAGGTACATGCCACCACGCCCAGCTAATTTTGCATGTTTAGTAGAGACAGGGCTTCGCCATGTTGGCCCAGCTGGTTTTGAACTCCTGACCTCAAGTGATCCACTGGCCTTGGCCTCCCAAAGTGCTGGGATTACAGGCGCAAGTCACCATGCCCAGTCCATGTATTGGTTTGAAAAATACAAAAAATAAAATAGAGAAGAAATGATAAATAAATTCTCAAAAACTGATAAGGGGACAATGGTAAGCAAAAGAAAATTACGAAATTAATGTATCCTATAACTTTTTTTCAAAAAAAAAATAAAATGATTGGCAAAATAATTAGTCCAGTCATGCTTCAAACAATGTTAGTTTAGCAATGGGGTTTTCTAATACTTTGAATGAGAGCTAAAAATGTCAAATTCATACATCTTTCAAGGATAAAAATTCTCTAATAGCCTTCATTAATTGCTTCCATTGTACATAATATTTTGTAAGTTTTACATCTCCAGGAAAGTAATGTTTGCAAATTCAAACCATGTACCTTCAATATTACTTAGGTGACATAAACAAATTAAAATAAGGCCAATGTATGCCAGTTGTGTTTATCAACCTGATCCCCTCTGAAAACGAGAAATGAAGTCAAATACCCTTTAATACTATTTATTAGTGGAGTAATATAATACATTTTGACAAGTCAAACAGTTGTAACAGGAGGCTACTTAAGTCTCCACAGGGCCTGTTTAGAATGAAAACAGGAGTGAGAGACAGCTCTATAGCTGGGTTTTAAGAACAGCTCAGCCATCAACTATATCCTAACCAAGTATTTTTATCCAGTTAATTTATGGAATGAATCCCTTAGGGTCTCTAGCCGTCTACCCCTGCAGCTCATTAGAACCCAATATCCAACTTTTCTCATTGTAGCACTGAGAGCATTTATGCTTAAAATGTAATTAAACTTAAAACAAACAAGATCTTTATTCCCTGACAGTCCCGCTATTTTTAAATTGACAAAGGCATGAACTTATATAGGATTATTTAGCAAGCACTATACATTTCAGCCACTTATGGCAAGACATTTGCCCAACTGTTCATCCTGCATGCAATTAGAAATCTAAATACTTGGGTAACGGGTTTCTGTTGGGAATTAAACTTGCAGATCTCTTACAAACGAGTAATGTGGTAAGACTTGCTGTCCAATGAGGTGTCTTATTGAAATATCCCAGGCCATTTCACTTGTCACAGCTGTCGTTTCAGCCGCTTGCACTCACAGTGTATAGCTTTCATTACGAAAATAGAAATTTGTGTCCTAAGTGCTGTTACATTACTAATGCTAAATATTTAATTCCCTGGGGTTCCAATTATGGTTGAGCACTGGCAACACTGATTCTACTTTTTAATAACAACTGTAAAAGCAATTTGAGCATTTTTCAATTAATTAAATACATAGTGAACGAGTAACCTCTTGTCATTTTGCCCTCCAGGACCTGAGCTAATTGGTGTAGAATAAAATGTTTTGAAAATTAACTGATATTCTGGTCTGCACACTGTTATACCATTAAATTACAGTTCGCAAAATGAAGTTTGTCTTCTAATAGTTACACTCAGTAGAGTCTGCAGATGTGAGTAAGTACCTGCATTTTATGTACGTCATGGTGCCTCTAATTACAGCCAAGTTGAAAGTCGAGTGTAGTTTCTCTAAACACCAATCAGTATCAATAATACTTTGCATTGTTCACAGATAAATGCAACATATTTCAACATAGGAAAGTTTCCCAGGTTTCATTACATGTTTTCACGATTTAGCTTAAATGTTTTGAAAGTTTGCTCACAGGAATTACTATCGCTAATTATATTCACACAGAAAAGTTCAAAAAAATTTTTTTTTATATTTTTTTCACAAGAGAAAATTACAAATCGGATGTCTGGGAAAGCCCTTCCTTTTTAAACACTTTGTGGCAGTTTCTCGTTTCACCATAGAACAATGTCATAAATAAGCTCTAAACTGGTGTTTCAGCTGAAAAGGATGAATTATAAAAGCAGATGCCATTTTACTCACATTTTAAAATGAACCTTTTTCTGAAGTACAATGAAATCTGATTAAAGAGACCATCTCCTTGTAGAAAAACATCTCTGACAGGTGTTCTTCCAGCCCGGAGTCTTGATTGGCCATAATCTAAAATCCATGCTTGGAAAGCGAATGCCTTTTTGGCAGCTGTCTGCCTAACAGAGATGATCCCCTAAACAGGTTTCACTGAATTAGGAATCTCAGTAGAAGCATTAGGGCTCATGGAGTAAGACACAGAAAGTGAAATTAATCACGCTGGGAGAGAGAGAAAAGAATAATAGGGAAGATTTAATCACTTCCATACCCATCTTTAGGGTTAAAACTTTAATATTTCTAAGATTTTAGTAACATCTTTGAGAAATGAATTTTTAATTACAGGACTAACTGGATAGCACCAGCTGGTTAAATAAATAAATCACCCTAAATTTCTGATTAAAAAAAAACTTAACTGGATAAAGAGAACATTTTAGAATTCTGAGGTTGAGGTGACTTTTCTGGAAGCAATCTCCAGTCAATCAGCAAATACACACACACACATAAATGAAAATAAAAATATAAATACAAAATTTCTTTAAGGCTTATTTAAATATTAATCTATATGGAAGGTAATATCTTAATAGATATTTAAAAACAACAGTTTAATATATCTTATCTTATAAGAATTATTATAAAATAATTCTTAAAACAAGCCATAGAATTTCTAAATGATACATTAAATACAGTTTACAAATTATTTTTTCCAAAGACCATTTTTTTTCCAGCCCAAAGAACAGCTATATTTCAAAATAAAAAAGTCAAAATTGGCCTAGCATGGTGGCTCACATCTGTAATCCCAGCACTTTGGGAGGCCGAGGCGGGTGGATCATGAGGTCAGGAGATCAAGATCAGCCTGGCCAATATAGTAAAATCTCATGTGTACTAAAAATACAAAAATTAATCAGGCATAGTGGTGCATGCCTGTAATCCCAGCTACTCAGGAGGCTGAGGCAGGAGAATTGCTTGAACCGGGGAGGCAGAGGTTGCAGTGAGCCAAGATTGAGCTACACTCCAGCCTGGGTGATAGAGCAAGACTCTGTCTAAAAAAAAAAAAAAAAAAAAAAGTCAAAATAAAGAAAACTTGTGCTTTGAATACAAGTGGGACAGATATTTTTTATATTAAGAAATGGATCAGAATTTATTCCAAAACACTTATGTATCTAGTTTTGAGAAATAATTTCATTAACTGACTTCTAATATGTGGCCAAACCACAACTAAACAAAACAACACCCAGTTCTCTAAAAACATGAGACGGTCATAATTCAAGTCACTATATTTAGTATCAGGGTCACCAGTTATTGCACCCAGCTAACCAGCTGGAGTTGGTCATCAAATCCCAGACAGCCTCCACCCATCTCCAGCTGCAGCAGCAGGATGACGACTAGCTGAAGATGGTGAGACTTTGACCCCTCAGGATCACATGCCCATCAAGTTCCCCTCCTTGTGACCTGACACTCCATGTACTCACAGGGGTTGGCAGCCCCAATCTACACAGTCAGAACTAAGTCTTACCTATTATCCACCAATACCAGTACGTGAAGCCAGTGAGAAATCTCCACCAACCTTGGAAGCAGAGGATCTGAGCCCAAACTTGAGAGTGCGAACAGCGGTGGGATCTGGGATGGGTCACTCCACACGTCTGCACCCCTGATCTCCTGGATCTGACATGGGGGACAATGTAATCTCTGCATTGTTCTCAAGGTCCATGAGAAAAGACGAAGTTGCTGCAGAAGCTGTAAAGCAGCATGTAAATATAAGATACCCAAGGCTTCCAGGCTAACGCTCACCTGCCATTTAACAAAGCATTTCTCATGTAACCGTGCAAAGTGCCTAAAGTAAAAAACATATACAGTAAATCCATAATAATGTGCCTAACAAAAAGAAAAAGGTTAGAATCATTGTGGACTCTGCAATTTTCACTAGAGATGCTGTTTTAGAATTAAGGCTTTAGGCCGAGTGCGGTGCCCCACGCCTGTAATCCCAGCACTTTGGGAGGCTGAGACGGGCGGATTACTTGAGGTCAGGAGTTCAAGATCAGCCTGGCCAACAGGGCGAAACCCTGTCTCTACTAAAAATACAAAAAATAGCCAGGCATGGTGGCACGCACCTGTAATCCCAGCTACTTGAGAAGCTGAGGCATCAGAATCGCTTGAATCTGGGAGATGGAAGTTGCAGTTAGCCAAGATCGTACCATTGCACTCCAGCCTGGGCAACAGAGCAAGACTCTGTCTCAAAAAATAAATAAATAAATAAATAAATAAAAATAAAAAATTAAGGCTTTAGACTTTAGCTTTAGTCCCAATAAATTGCAAGTCGAAAGAAGATATGTTTAGAGTTTATTAAAAAAAAAAAAAAAAAGGGAGCAATAGGATAAAGAAAAGAAGGGGAATTAGCAGGAGATTATCTCAATATAGGTGTCATTTAATAAACTATAAACTTAAAATGAGGCCTGTTTTAATTTTATTTTCTAAGGTGTATTCAAATACTTCCCTTAGTTCCCAGACTCAAGGCCCGATGGCTCTCCTATCCCGGCTAGAATCAGCCTCTGAAGAACTCTGCGAAGTGGAGAAGGATGTCAGAGGAGGGAGTTAGAGCAGATGTCCCTCATTTTAACACCCAATTGGCTAAAACACACAGTGAACTAAGAAAAGACTTGCTTGCAAGTTAATATACAACTATGGCATCTGGCCCATTAGTGGGCTCTGGAAGCCCTTTTTCATGCTGGCTGTATTCTAATAAGCTCCACTACCTGGTCTCCAAGTCCACGGGAGCATAAAAGCAGCATTTTGAAGGGCAGGACGAGGCCTGCAGGTAGGGCCAATGAGAAATGCAGCTGACAGCAATTGAAGACACAGAAACTTCCAAGAAATGCCAATGAGAACTAAACAGAAAACAGAAAACAAAAAACCAAAACAACTAAAAACGAAAAGGCTGAGTCCTTTCATGAGAATAGAGTTATACAGTCCAATTCTTACTGATGACAATGAGTTATTACCAAAGTTAAATGAGACTTGATATGCTTTCAAGATGAGAGGGGAAAGTATAATCCATTTTAGAAATATTTCCATCACAAATAGTTAATGTTAATTCCTAAAACTGGGCTATCTTGAATAACCCATTCCCTGAGGGTTCCAGATTAGCATCATTTCACTGTAGTTAGACAGTTTTATGGTTAATGTACTGTGGTATAAATAAATATAGCTTAGCCTGTCTCCACTGAAAATATGTATTCCATAAAACAACAAGTAAAATAGGTCAATAACCAACCCATAGTAAATAATTCAAGCATAAAAGTACGTAACATTAGAATGAACCAAGATAAACCAGTCCTCTTCAAAATTGACAATACATTTATTCAAAATGGACTTTTAAAATGAAAAACTAAATATCTAAAGATAAATGGTGAGAAAAGAGGTATAAAATTATTAATTTACATGCACTACACTCCTATAAGAACAGTCTGTAGGAAAATAAATCAGTTTATGCATCCATGTGATGACGAAGTCATATTCTATACCACTCTTATTCAGTTTTACAACATAAAGTTATAGTAGGTGTTCAATAAATTGTTGAATGGAAATATAATTTACAAGGCATTCAGATGTCAGATAAAAAAGAGATGGGCGATAACAGGTATATCATCAGTTTTTCATGGGGGTATTTAGAGATGTGAAATAAAAGGAAAGTGAAAGAGAGGAATTTGAAAGTTTAAAGAAACTCAACCTGCTGAAGGCTATGATGCACACATTGATTTTGACTGCATCTGGGGGCAAAAGAGGCTGGCTGAATAATGTCTGGCTCTGGTTAGGTTTCAGAATAGGAGACTAATCTGAAGACATTCAAAGTGGCACCAGGAGATGAGAAGGATGAAGTCAGAGTCCCAGCCTCCTAGCTCCCCTGGCACTAGCTTCACTACTAGGGAGTCCCATTCAGCCAGGCTAACAAAAGATGTCCTGATTTGTGGCTTTGGGGAAACAAGGTAGCAGGTGACCTCCATGGAGCCCCTTGGGGGCAGAGGGAGGTGATAAAACGTTCCCTATATTGTTAGCAAGCTTCCTTCACCTCCTTGCCTGGTGCAGGTTATGTCAGAGTTTTAGTGATTCCATTGTTTTAGATTTTAATTTACATGGCTCTTTGGGCATTTTGCAGAGTAGATCACCATAGAAGCGAGCATGTTTGTCTTTAATGTCTATGGGCATAATTTATGCATTACTATACTGTCCACCACTCTATTAACTCAAAGATATTGGTAACCTTTGCATTTTCCCCATAGGCTGTGAATTGTGGATAGCATAACCATACCAGGGACATGGGTATCCTCTCAGTCCCCGGCTTTACCCCAGTTTATTTTATTTATTTATTTATTTATTTATTTGGAAATGTAGTCTTGCTCTCCTGCCCAGTTTGGGTAAGATGTGCCCACTGGGCAATGTTGCGATCTTGGCTCACTGCAACCTCTGCCTCCCAGGTTCAAGCAATTCTCCTGCCTCCGCCTCTGGGGTAGCTGGGATTTCAGGGGTGTGACACCACACCGGGCTAATTTTTGTATTTTAGTAGAGGCGGTGTTCTCCATGTTGGCCAGACTGGTCTCAAACTCCTGACCTCAAGTGATCTGCCTGCCTTGGCCTCCCAAAATGCTGGGATTACAGATGTGAGCCACTGTGCCCAGCCTTATCCAAGTTTATGACCAGCTAAACTTTACTCTCCCAGTCCAAAATTCACACAGCCCACTGAAACATAGACAGGGCACTCTTGACATTACAAAATTGCTTTATGGTGAGGTTTTCGAAGAATTTCATGTGTCTATCTCATAAAGACCTGAGTAAAAAAATTTACAAACACTTACATAATGCTTAGAATGTGCGCAGTGGCTCACTGCTATAATCCCATCATTTTGGGAGGCCAAGGCGGGCAGATTACCTGAGGTCAGGAGTTCGAGACCAGCCTGGACAACATGGTGAAACCCTGTCTCTACTAAAAATACAAAAAATTAGCTGGGCGTGGTGGCTGATGCCTGTGAGCCCAGCACTTCAGAGGCTGAAGCAGGAAAGTAGCTTAAACTCAGGGGGCGGAGGTTGCAGTAAGTCGAGAACTTGCCGCTGCAGTCTGTCTCAAAAAAAAAAAAAAAAAAAGAATGTGGCCTGCATCTTCCACTCCACTAGTGAAGGACATTTCAGGCCTCTGCAATAAATTGGCAAGAGGGGGCAGATAACTCATTGTTTACGTCATTTGGGGGGAGAATAGATCTGGGAATTTAGAAACCCCAAAGGCAATCCTAGTGAGGTTTCTCAAAGGCTGTTTAGAGACAGAGCAGAAGAAGGGGGATTCTTCTCTCCCTTTAGAACAGGTGTCAGTCAACTAAATCCAGTCTGCAGCCTGTTTTGTAAATGTCATTGGAACACTCTTGTACAAGTGTCATTGGAGCACAGTTACACCCTCTTGTCTATGGCTGCCTTCGCAATGCAATGACAAAGTAGCTGTGACAGAGATTGTCTGGGTCACAAAGCCAAAAATATTCACTATATAGCTCTTAATAGAAAAAGTTGGCCAATGCTTGCTTTAAAGTAGCTCTCAGGCTGGGCACGGTGGCTCACGCCTGTAATCCCAGCAATTTGGGAGGCTGAGGTGGGTGGATCACTTGAGATCAGGAGTCTGAGACCAGCCTAACCAACATGGTGAAACCCCATCTCTACTAAAATACAAAAACTAGCCAGGCATTGTGGCACGTGCCTGTAATCCCAGCTACTTGGGAGGGAGGCTGAGGCAGGAGAATCTCTTGAACTTGTGAGGTGGAGGTTACAGTGAGCCGAGATCACGCCACTGCACTCCAGCCTGGGCAACAAAGCAAGACTCCGTCTCAACAATCAATCATTCAATCAATAAAATTAAGTCTCTCTCCCTGAAAAGGACAGGAACCCCAGCAAAGCTGTCTCTATCCTAGAAAGCACCTCCCCCCAACCCAGCTTTAAATAGCTTCTTCCCTGTTCACCCCTCCCTACACTCACTCCAGCCTTGAGACATCCAGATGCTGAGGTCTGTGTTATTTGGAGATCACCTCTACCTAAAGGCCTAAAACACACCCCATGTGCCCGTTGTGAAACACCCAGTGAAGGCTCAGAACCATCAAGTCATCAGAGGAGTGGTTCAATTTGAAAGTTCCCTTTTCAGCTCCACATTCCCTTTTCAGTGACAGGGCAGAAAAAAGGGAATATTTTCTCTCCTTTAGAACAGGGCTTGGCAAACTAAATCCAGCCTGCAGCCTGTTTTTGTAAATGTAAATGGAGCACTTGTTTATGGCTACCTTTGCATTGCGATGACGAAGTAGTTGCCACATAGATGGCTCAACATTGATTGAACACCTGGCTCCTGCCCATGCATTTGACCTCAAGTGCAGGGAAGCCTCAAAGAGGAGGATGTGAAAGAGTGTGTGGCATTTTATCAGAAAAGGATGAGACGAGGGAAGACCCTCCAAACGGAAGAGGCAGCAGACCCACAGGTGTGTGGGTGGTCATTCATGTCATGGTCTACCCTAAGAAATGTAGCTGCTGGGAGAGAAGGGTGTATAGGCTGGAGAGGTGGGAAACAAGGCTGGAATAGTCTGCCAGTCAGGCAGCGAAAGACCTTGTACTGTTGAGAAGTGGAAGGCAGGAGGATGTTTCTGTTTACTTTTAATTTTTATTGTGATTTTACTTTAAGTTCCAGGATACAAGTGCAGAACTTGCAGGTTTGTTACATAGGTATACATATGCCATGGTGGTTTGCTGCACCTATCAACCCATCATCTAGGTTTTAAGCCCCACATGCATTAGCTATTTGTCCTAATGCTCTCCCTCCCCTTGCCCTCCACCCCCTCAACAGGCCCCAGTGTGTGATGTTCCCCTCCCTGTGACCATGTGTTCTCATCGTTCACCTCCCACTTATGAGAGAGAACATGTGGTGTTTGGTTTTCTGTTCCTGTGTTAGTTTGCTGAGGATGATGGCTTCCAAATTCATCCATGTCCCTGCAAAGGACATGATCTCATTCCTTTTTATGGCTGCATAGTATTCCATGGTGTACATGTACCACATTTTCTTTATCTAGTCTATCATTGATGGGCATTTAGGTTGGTTCCATGTCTTTGCTATTGTAAATAGTGCCGCAGTAAACATATGTGTGCATGTGTCTTAATAGTAGAATGATTTATAATCCTTTGGGTATATATCCAGTAATGGGATTGCTGGGTCAATGGTATTTCTGGTTCTAGATCCTTGAGGAATCACCACACTGTCTTCCACAATGGTTGAGCTTGTTTACATTCCCACCAACCGTGTAAAAGTGTTCCTATTTCTCCACAGCCTCGCCAGCATCTATTGTTTCTTGACTTTTTAATAATTGCCATTCTGACTGGCATGAGAAGGTATCCCAGTGTGGTTTTGATTTGCATTTCTCTAATGGTCAATGATGTTGAGCTTTTTTTCATGTTTGTTGGCTGCATAAATGTCTTCTTTTGAGAATGTTTGTTCATATCCTTTGCCCAATTTTTGATGGGATTTGTTTTTTGTTTTTGTTTTTGTTTTGAGACAGAGTCTTGCTCTGTCACCCAGGCTAGAGTGCAGTGGTGCGATCTTGGCTCACTGCCCGCTCCACCTCCCGGGTTCACACCATTCTCCTGCCTCAGCGTCCCGAGTAGCTGGGACTACAGGTGCCCGCCACCACGCCTGGCTAATTTTTTGTATTTTTAGTAGAGATGGGGTTTCACCATGTTGGCCAGGATGGTCTCGATCTCCTGACATCATTATCTGCCCGTCTCGGCCTCCTAAGGTGTTGGGATTACAGGCGTGAGCCACCGTGCCCGGCCTTGTTTGTTTTTTTTCTTGTAAATTTAAGTGCAGGAGGATGTTTCTAAAAGATTTAAACAGCAGGGCGTGGTGGTTCACGCCTGTAATCCCAGCACTTTGGGAGGTCAGGATGGGCAGAACACTTGAGGTCAGGAGTTTGAGACCAGCATGACCAACATGGTGAAACCTCGTCTGTATCAAAAATACAAAAATTAGCCAGGCATGGTGGCACACTCCTGTAATCCCAGCTACTTGGGAGGCTGACGCAGGAGAATCGCTTGAATCCAGGAGGCGGCGGTTGCAGTGAACTGAAATCGTGCCACTGCACTCCAGCCTTGGGGACAGAGTGAGACTGTCTCAAAAAAATAAAATAAAATCCTTGAAAAGGATTTAAGCAAGGGCACAATTGTGATCAGATCTCACTTTAGGAAGATCACTCTAATAGCAGGGGTGAAGTAGGTGGGGTAAGGGAAATCTGTGCCCTCTCCTAGGCTGCTGGACCTTCCCCACCACACCTCCTCTGAAAACCACTTCCCTATGTACCTCAGAGAGCTCAACCTTTTCCCCCAGGATCTATGGGCACCTTCTAGACAACAGCAAAAGCGGAATCGTTCTCATCCCAAATCATCACTTTCTGGACTGCCTCCCAGTCCCATGCTTCTCCTTCTATCAGCTGTTATTGTTGTTTTGTTTCTAATTTCCAATCTGCTAGAAAGGTAATTTTATGAAATACAAAATCTTACACTTGGGTACCGTGGCAATGTCAAATTGCTATACAGGTCTCTAAATGCTTTCCCTCATTTTCTGCATTTGTCTTGTCACAGGCTGATCAAAAATGTTTGTGGAAGTCCAGCTTCCAGTTTGGCATTTAAAGCACTTGGAAGCTGCCTCTTCATCATAACAGGTGGAAAGCTGAGCAAACTGAAAACTCAACAACCTGACTTGGGTCTATAAGAATGAGATCACATGGCAAACTGCTGCTTATGAAACTGGAGAGACAAACAGGTAGATACAGAAAACAACTTATCAGAGCAGAGACCTCTGTGGGGACCAAAACCAGGTAGGAAAACCTGAATTGTAATTGACCAATTGCCAGAGACTGGTTGTGTACAAATCTGACAGTTAAAAACTCCTGAAGGACCCAGTCATGGGGAGGTAGGGGGCCATTTTGTGAGGTTTGCCTCTCAGAGTTCTACCAGGTTATTACAGTGAATATCAGAGAAAAATTCCCCCTCATGCTTCTAGCTGGGTGGGAGGGGGAAAGAAACCACTTGAAATACGATACAGCACTCTCTCCATTGTGTTTTTTGTTTTTTTTTTTTGAGACGGAGTCTTGCTCTGTTGCCCAGGCTGGAGTGCAGTGGTATGATCTTGGCTCACTGAAACCTCTGCCTCCCGAGTTCAAGTGATTCTCCTACCTCAGCCTCATCATGCCAGAATAATTTTTGTATTTTTAGTAGAGACAGAGTTTTGCCATGTTGGCCAGGCTGGTCTCAAACTCCTCACCTCAAGTCATCCACCTGCCTCGGCCTCCCAAAGTGCTGGGATTACAGGTATGAGCCACCATGCCAGGCTCCATCTGTTCTTTTTTTTTTTTTAATTTTTTTAATTTTATTTTGAAGTGGAGTCTTGCTCTGTTGCCCAAGCTAGAGTGCATTGATGTGATCTTGGCTCACTGCAACCTCTACCTCCTGGTTTCTAGTGATTCTCCTGCTTCAGCCTCCCGAGTAGCTGAGATTACAGGCATCTGCCACCATGCCCAGCTAATTTTTGTATTTTTAGTAGAGACAGGGTTTCACCATCTTGGCCAGGCTGGTCTCGAACTCCTGACCTCACAATTCACCTGCCTCAGCTTCCCAAAGTGCTGGGATTACACATGTGAGCCACCGCACCTGGCCCCCATCTGTTCTTAACAAGATCTGCTATTTGACCACAGCCTAACCTGACGGGGTTTTATCAGAGCCCAGGTGTCTTGGGGGAAGTGAAATACTCAATTTCAGCCCCCTCTATACTTCCATGTGGGAGAAGAGAAATACCCCATTCCGGCTCTCTCCAGCCATCCTGTCCCTCCTAAGCGGGGGAAACTGAGAAATACATGTGAAGTTCATAGTCCAGAGGCATCGATTCACTAAAAGACGGAGACCTAATCACAGGGCTATAGAATGTTTCCCCTTTCCGCACACCTACTGTAAGATTACTAAACGCCTATTTACGGCAAGTCCTTTTGCCCAGTACATCATGCCCAGCTATCAGGAAAAAATTACAAGGCATACTGAAGGGCAAAAAACACAGTTTGAAGATACAGAGCTAGCATCAGAACCAGACTGAGGCATAGCAAGGATGTTGGAATTATTAGATTGGGAATTTAAAACAACTATTTTTTTTAGGCTGAACTATGTCTCTAAGTGATGTTTATTACCCTGTCTTTCCCAAGATCAAACATATTGCTAATGGTTAGATTAATTTCAGAAAAGTAAATTGAGCAGTGCCTGAAATTGAACAAGTGATGCTACAGTTCAAGTCAAAGTCAAAGTCAGACTTTGTTAAAGTGAATTCAAGTATTACGTTGGGGCAAAAGTAATTGTGGTTTTTGCCATTCCTTTTTTAAAAAAATTACTATTTTTATTTTAAGTTCCAGTACATGTACAGGATGTGCAGGTTTGTTACTTAGGCAAATGTGTGCCATGGTGGTTTGCTGCACCTATCAACCCATCACCTAGGTATTAAGCCTAGCATGCATTAGCTATTTTTCCTAATGCTCTCCCTCCCCTCACCCTATGCACCAACAGGCCCCGGTGTGTGTTGTTCCCCTCCCTGTGTCCATGTAAAACAACTATAATTGTTATAGTTGAAATGTTTTTGTCCACCCTAAAACTCTTGTATTGAAAACTTAATCCTAGATGCAATGATATTGAGAGGTGGGCCTAATGGAAGGTTTCTAGGTCATGAGGGCCCTGCCCTTATGAATGGATTAATACCAATATCAAAAGAGTTTACAAGAGTAGGGTCTCTCTTTTTCACTCTTCTGGTGTGTGAGGATACAACTTTCATTCTCACTTGTTTTTCTGCCTTCTGCCTTGGGAGGAAACAGCAAGAAGGCACTAGACACCAGATACTAACAACCTGATCTTGGACTTCTCAACCTCCAGAGTTGTGAGAAATAAATTTCTGTTCTGTATAAATTATGTCATCTGTGGTATTCTGTTATAGCAGCACAAATTAACCAAGACAATGATAAAGATACTAATGACTATAAGGAATAAAGTAGAGGGCATGCGAGGACAGATGAGAAACATAAGCTGAGACATGGAAATTCAAAAGAAGAATTAAAAAAATACTAGAGGTAAAAAACAATGGAAGAGAAATGAAGAATACTTTTGATGGGCTAATTAGTAGACTGAGGCAAGAATCTCTGAGCTTGGCGATATCTCAATAGAAACTACCAAGACTGAAAAAAAGAGAAAAGCAACTGAAAAAAAAAAAAAGAGAGAACAGAATATCCAAGAACTATGGGACAACTACAAAAGGTGTAATCAGATGTGATGAGAATACTCGAAGGAACATAAACAGCGAAAGGGCACATAAAAAATATTTGAAGCCATAATGACTGGGAATTTCCCCCCAGTTAATGTCAGACACCAAACCACAGATCCAAGAGGCTCAGAGAACATCAAGCAGGACTGATGCAAAAAAACCAAAACCAAACAAACAAAAACTACTCCTAAGCATATCATATTAAAATTATAGAAAATCAAAGATAAAGAAACAATCTTGAAGGAAGACAGATGAAAAAGCACCTTACCTATAGAGGAGTTCATTACATCTGAACAGAATTATCCTCAGAAACCATGCAAACAAGAAGAGAGTAGTGTGAAATACTGAAAGTGTTAAGAGAGACAAACAAAACAAAACCATCAACTTAGAATTCTATGCCCTGTAAAATTACCCTTCAAAAGTAAAGGAGAAATAAGGACTTTCTCAGACAAACAAAAATTGAGGGAAAGCATTGTAAATAGATCTGCCTTGCAAGAAATGTTTAAAAAGATTATTTAGAGAGAAGAAAACTTATGTAGGCCAGAAACTTGGATCTACATCAAGAAAAAAAGATCATCAGAGAAGGAATAAATTAAGAAAAAATAAAAATTTTTATTTTTCTTATTTTTCATTGTTCTAACAGATAATGTTTTATTCAAAACAATACTAGTGACAATAGCATTTGATTATATATACATATATATACTTATGGATAAGTAAAATGAATGACAACAATCTGATATTAGGGGTAGGAAGGAGGAATTAGAACTATTTTATTATGAAAAGGTAATCATGTTACCTATGAAGCAGTATCATATTATTTGAAAGAAGACCTGGATTGGCTGTAAATGCATATGGCAAACTCTAGAGCAACCACTGAAAAAAGTAAAAGAAAAAAAAAAGAAATATAACTCATACGTTAAGAAAGGAGATAAATATTGTTAAATGGTTAATTAAAACCATAAAAGGCAGAAAAGGAGAAGACAAAAATAGAAACAAAGAACAAGAATAACAAATATACAACAGGAACAACCATGATACATGTTAATCCAGCTATATAAATAATCATTTTAAATGTCAGTGGTCTAAATGTACCAATGAAAAGAGGTTGTATATGAGCCTGACAACAGAGTGTCAAAAACATATAAGGCAAAACCTGATAGAACTGCAAGGAGAAGTAGATGAATCCACTATTAGGGTTGGAGACCTTAACACTTCTTTATCAGAAATGGATAGATCCAGCAGGCAGGAAATAGTAAGGACAAAGTCAAACTCAACAACACCATCAATCAACTTGATATAATACATCTATAGACTATTTCATCCAATAACAGCAGAATACACATTCTTCACAAACTCACATGGAACATTCATCAAGATAGAACATATTCTGGGTCATAAAAAACACCTTAACAAATTTAAAGGAGTACAAATCATACAATATATGCTCTCAAAACACAATGGAATTAAACTAGAAATCATTAACAGAAAGATTAACTGCAAAATCCCAAAATAATTTGGAGATTAAATAATACATTTCTAGATAACACAGTGGTCAAATAAGAAATCTCAAGTGAAATTTCAAAATATTTTAAAATAAATAAAAATGAAACTGCAGTTTATTATAGGTTACAGAAAAACCAGTGCTTAAAGGAAAAGTTATAGCATTGAATCCATATGTTAGAAAAGAAAAAAATCTAAAATCAATAATCTAAATTTCTAACTTAGGAAACCAGAAAAAAAAGAAAAAAAATGAAATCCAAAGTAAGCAGAAGAAAAAAATAAAACAAAAAGTGGTACAAATTATAGCAAGGTAGCCTGCTATATACAAGGTTCATATGCAAAAGTCAATAGCTTTACCATATACCAGCAAGAAACAAGTGTAATTTGAAATTGAAAACATAATACCATTTACATTAGCACCACTACAAATAAAATAATTTTAAATTTAATGAAATATGTACAAGGTCTATAGGAAGAAAACTAAACAATTGATAAAAGAAATCGGAGAACTACACAAATGAAGAGATATTCTATGTTCATGGATGGAAGGACTCAATGTGGTTAAGATGTCTGTTCTTCCCAACTTGATCTAGAAATTCAACACAATCTCAATCAAAATCCCATCAAGTTATTTTGTGGATATCAACACACTGATTCTAAATTTTATCTGGATAGGCAAAAGACCCAGAATAGCTAACAGATATGATATGATATGAAATGATAAACAAGAATAAAGTTGAAGTTCTGACAATACCCACTTCAAGACTTGCTATAAAGGTATGGTAATATAGTGTGATATTGGTGACAGAGTAGACAAATAGATTAATGGAATAAAATAGAAGCCAAAAAATAGACTCACATAAATATAGTCAACTGATCACAGACAAAGAAGCAAAGGCAATACAATGGAGGAAAGACAGTCTTTTCAACAAATGATGCTACAACAACTGGACATCTGAATTCAAAAAAAATGAATCTAGACACAGGCTTTAAACTCTTCACAAAAATTTACTCAAATAGATCACAAAACTAAATGTAAAACACAAAACAATAAAATTCCTAGAAGATAACACAGGAGAAAAATCTAGATGACCTTGGGTTTGGTGCTGACTTTTTACATACAACACCAAAGGCATGATCCATGAAAGAAAGAACCGATAAGCTAAACTTTATTAAAATTAGAAATTTCTGCTTTGTGAAAGCCACTGTTAAGAGAATAAAAAGACAAGCCACAGACTGAGAGAAAATATTTGGAAAAGATATATCTGATAAAGGACTGTTATACAAAATACACAAAGAACTCTTAAACTTAAAATTAAGAAAACAAGCAACCTGATTTTAAAAATGGGCCAAGTTGTGTATGGTGGCCCATGCTTGTAATCCCAGCAGTTTGGGAGGCTGAGGCAGGAGGATTACTTGAAGCCAGGTGTTTGAGACCAGTCTGGGAACATGGGGAAACCCCACCTCTACAAACAAATTTAAAAAATTTAACCAGGCATGGTGGTGTGTGCCTGTGGTTCCAGCTACTCTGGAGGCTGAGGAAATGGGTTGCTTGAGCCCGGGAGGTAGAGGCTGCAGTAAGCAGTGATTGTACCACTGCACTTTTAGCTTTGCTGACAGAGTGAGACCCTGTCTCAAAAAAAAAAAAAAAAAAAAAAAAAAGATGTGGCGGGGAGGCTAAATGCCTTAACAGACATCTCACCAAAGAAGACATATAGATGGAAAATCATCCCACAAATATATGCTCGACTGATCTTTGACAAGGGCGCCAAGTATACGCAACAGGGAAAAGGCAGTCTCTTCAACAAATGGTATTAGGAAAACTGGATATCCACATGCAATAGAATGAAAGTGGACCCTTATACCATAAACAAAAATTAATTGAAATTGATTAAAGACTTAAATATAAGACCTGAAAATGTAAAACTGCTAGAAGAAAACTTAGTAGAAAAGTATTAAGACATTGGTCTTGGCAATGACTTCATGGATATAACACCAAAAGCACAGGCAGCAAAAACAAAAATAGACAAGTGGGAGTCCATCAAACTAAGAAGCTTTTCCACAGCAAAGGAAACAATCAACAGAGTGAAAAAGCAACCTAAGGAATGGGAGGGAATATTTGCAAACCATATGTCAGATAAGAAGTTAATTTCAGAAATTAAAGACTTCTTAGTTAATTTCAGAAATTAAATTATCCAGGTGTGGCAGCACGCACCTGTGGTCCCAGCTACTCGGGAGGCTGAGGCAGAGGACTGTTTGAGTCTGGAAAGTAGAGGCTGCAGTAAGCAGTGATCACACCACTGCATTCCAGCTTTGGTGACAGAGTGAGACCCTCTCTCAAAAAAAAAAGTTGGGGAGTGCTAAATGCCTTAAGAGACATCTCACCAAAGAAAACATAATATGGATGGAAAATCATCCCACACATATACGGTCATTTTTTTTTTTTTTTTTTTTTTTTTTTTTGAAACGGAGTCTTGCTCTGTTGCCTAGGCTGGAGTGCAGTGGCATGAACTCGGCTCACTGCAACCTCTGCCTCCCAGGTTCAAGCGATTCTTCTGCCTCAGCCTCTTCAGTAACTGGGACCACAGCCGTGCCCCACCATGCCCAGCTAATTTTTTTGTATTTTTAGTAGAGATGGGGTTTCACCATTTTGGCCAGGCTGGTCTTGAACTCCTGACCTCAAGTGATCCTCCTACCTCAGCCTCCCAAATTGCTGGGATTACAGGCGTGAGCCACCACACCCAGCCTATATGGTAATATCTAATTTCAGAAATTAAATAAACTCCTGCAACTCAATAGCAAAAACACTAATAATCCAACTTAAAAATGGGCCTGGACTCAAATAGACATTTCTTCAAAGAAGACAAAAATGGCCAACATGTATATGAAAAATACTCAACATCACACTAATCATCAGAGACGTGCAAGTCAAAACCATGAGATACTACTTCACACCTGTTTAGATAATGGCTATTATAAAAAAAAAAAAAAGCATGTTGGTAAGGATGTGGAGAAATGGGAAACCTTGTACTATTGATGAGAATACAAAATGACGCAGCCACTATGGAAAACAGTATAAAAATTCCTCAGAAAATTAAAAATAAAAATACTATATGATGCAGCAATCCAATCCAAAACCACTGAAATCAGAATCTCAAACAGATATTAGCACTCCAATGCTCATTGCAGCACTATTCACAGCAGTCAAGATGTGGCAACAACCTGATGTTCTTTGGCAGATGAATGGATTATTTAAATGGTGGCATATACATACAGTGGGATATTATTTAGCCTGAAAAAAGGAGGACATTCTGACACATGCTACAACATGGATGAACCTTGAGGACATTATGCTAAGTGAAATAAGCCAGTCGTGGAAAGAGAAATACTACATGACTCCACTTATATGAGGTACCCAGAATAGTAAACTCATCAAATCAGAGAGCAGAATTGTGCTTGCCAGGGAATCGGGATAGGGGAATGGGAAGCTGCTCAACCATCACACACAAAGTCTCAATTATGCAAGATGTGGATCTAGAGATCTGATGTACAGCATTGTCTCTATAGGTAACAACAGAGTGTTAACTGTGTACATTGTACACTTAAACATTTGTTAAGAGGTTAGATCTTATGTTAAGTATTTCTTATCAAAATTAATTTTTCAAAAAAGAAGAAATACAAATGGCAAATAGGCATATAATGCTCCCCATTGTATGTCCTTAGGGAAATGCAAATAAAAATGAGAGGCCACTACACACCTATTAAAATAGCCAAAAGCCAGAACACTGACAACATCAAATGCTGACAAGGATGTGGAGAAACAGTAACTCTCATTCATTGCTGGTGGAAATGCAAAATGGTCCAGTCACTATGAGAGTTTGGCAGCTTCTAACAAACCTAAGCATAATTTTAATGTTTGATCTAGCAATCACATTCTTCGGTATTTACCCAAAGGAGGTGAAAATTTATGTCGACACAAGAACCTGCACCCAGATGTTTACAATAGCTTCATTCATAATTGCCAGAACATGGAGGCAACCATGTTCTTTAGTAGGTGAATGGGTAAAAAAACTGTGGTATAATCAGATGATGGAATATTATTCAGTGCTAAAAAGAAATGAGTTATGAAGTCATGAAAAGATATGGAGGTAACAAATACATATTATTAAGTGAAAGAAGTCAGTGTTAAAAGGCTACATACTACATGATTCCAATTATATGCAATTCTTGGAAAGGCAAAACTATGGATATACTGAAAAGATCAGTTGTTGCCAGGGGTTAGGGAGAGGGAGGGATGAACAGGCAGAACCCAGAAGATTTTTAGGGCAGTGAACTGACTCTGTATGATACTATAGTGGTAGAAACATGTCATTATACCTTTGTCCAAACCCATAGAATGTACAACATGAACAGTGAACCCTAATGTAAACTATGGACTTTGGGTGATAATGATGTGTTAATGTAGGTTCAGCAATTGTAACAAACGCACCATTCTGGTGTGGGATGTCGATGAGAGAAGCTGTGCATGTGTGGGGGTAGCAGGTATGTGGGAAACTTTTCTACCTTCTGCTCAATTTTACTATGAACCGAAAACTGCTCTAAAAATTAAGCCTATTTTTAAAAAAATATATGTGGGCTGTCAGTCCATGGAGCACACTTGGAGTTGCACTGTGGACTGTGGCCTTTCTAGGTATGGAGACGTTGATTCCTCAACCCTGGGTCCCCAGCCCTTTGTTCAAGTATCTCTGATGGTGGAGCAGACCTGGGTGTGAGCTTTGAGGGGGCTAGAGGGCAGAATTGACCCAACCTGATGCAGAGGAACATGGACTGATTGGGTAACTGGGGCAAGAGCAATGCCATGACCCAAAACGTGATGAGGAGGAGGGTATGGAGAGAGCCTCAGGGCAGAGGAGACAGAGGAGGGGCAATCAGGAGCTGTCCTGGTAGACAGCTGAGCTCCCCATACCCAGGCTTGGGCCAAGGAGAGCACTGAGGTGGGAGGTGGAGCTGCAGAGAGGAGCTGCCTTTGAGGGATACACCAAACGAGGTGGCCAGCAAAAGCAGCACAGGCAGGGGCCAAGGAGGAACCCAGGAACGAGGGACACTGTTCCCTGCACAGACGGAGCAAGCAGGATGAGGACTGAAAACCATCAGAGTTGGCAACTAGGCCTTCAGCAAACTAAGAAAATCAGGCTTGGCGTGGTGGCTCACGCCAGTAATCTTAGCACCCTGGGAGGCCAAGGCAGGCAGATCACTTGAGGTCAGGAGTTCGAGACCAGCCTGGCCAATGTGGCAAAACTCCATCTCTACTAAAAATATCAAAATTAGCAGGGCATGGTGGCGGGTGCCTGTAATCCCAGCCACACGGGAAGCTGAGGCAGGAGAATCTGACTCAGGAGAATCTCTTGAACCCGGGAGGCGGAAGTTAAAGTGAGCTGAGATCACGCCACTGCATTCCAGCCTGGGTGACAGAGTGAGACTCTGTCTCAAAAAAAAAAAAAAAAAAAAGAAAGAAAACCTGATGGCATGAGGATGAATGAGAAATGAGAGTGGGAAAGCCAATAGAAAGACACCTTTCTATCGACTTTTTTCTAAAAGCTCAGTTAAGGACACAAATGCTCCCGGTGGAGCACAGAGAGTAGGTCTAGAGGGGATATTTTAGAATGGAAGCAAGTAAGGAAAAGAAATTAAGTGAAGAGGGAGATTTTAAGATATAGAGTTAAGATACCAGAGGAAAACAGGAAAGAGAAAGCAAAGGATTAGCTAGATAGGAAAAAGGCTATCATTCCTTTAAAAATGAGGAACAGAGGTAAGACTGGGCACAGAAAAAATACAGAAATAGGCCAGGCACCATGGCTCACTCTGGGAGGCCAAGGCGGGTGGATCACATGAGATCAGGAGTTCGAGACCAGCCTGACCAACATGGTGAAACCCCATCTCTACTAAAAATACGAAATTAGCCAGGCATGGTGGCGCATGCCTGTAATTCCAGCTACTTGGGAGGCTGAAGCAGGAGAAGTGCTTGAACCTGGGAGGCGGAGGTTGCAGTGAGCCTAGATCACGCCATTGCACTCCAACCTGGGCAACAAGAGCGAAACTCTATCTCAAAAAATAAATAAATAAAAATAAAAAATTAGAATAAAAAATTACAGAAATAATGTATTGTGCTTTGCTGAAAAAATTATCCCATTTGGTTTTACAATTAAGTCTGCATTACTTCAGCTTCTCAGTGGTTTCAAGGTTTTCAAAATGAAAATGTCAAGGAAGTACCAGTTTCCAACTTCTTCTAAAACCTGTCTATTCAATCTCTATTTTTTTGGTCCTCATCTTTTTGAGCAAGTAAGTGATAACCCCTTATTTCTTAGCCACTCAGGAATAAACAGGAGCTACAGTCCATATCTGGTCCTGTTTCTGCTCTAAGGAACAATTCCACCAGCCCCAACACAACCGGCAAAAAGTCAAGGCAGTACTGAATCCTTCCTTCCTTTCTTTTTCCACCTCTGAATATGGCAGTGCCTTCTGGAGGTGTACATGTTCACTCTTGCAGGATTTAAGAGTTGTAAGTCGTCCTCATGATGTATGTTATATTAAGCAGATGCAGACAGGAAGATTATATCAGGGTTTATAATCCACAGCGGGGTTATAAACTCTGTGAAGGAAGGACTATGGCTACTGTGGTCTCCACTTATGGCCAACGCTGTCCCAGTACCCAGTACCTAGCAGGTGCTGAATGAGTATAGTCATGTGCCACACAGCAACATTTTGGTCAATAATGAACTGCGTATGTGATCCCATAAGATTATAATACCGTATTTTTACTGTATTATAATACCGTATTTACTGTACCTTTTCTATATTTAGACATGTTTAGAGACACAAATACCATTGTGTTACAACTGCCTACCGTATTCAGTACAGTAACACACTGTACAGCTGTGTCGGCTAGGAGTGATAGGTTACACCATAAATTCAAGGTGTGTAGTAGGCTATGCCATCTAGGTGTGTGTAAGTGCGCTCTATGATGTTCATGCAACAATGAAATCACCTAACAAAGCATTTCTCAGAATTATCCCCATCGTGAAGCAGTGCATGACTGTATTTGTAGAATGTCTGTTTGAAGTAATAAGACGCAGGTAACATTACATGAAAACCTGAAGATACTAATCATTTAAGCATATGTTGTAACCAAACTCATCAAATTTCTAAAAACAAAAATATTCTTAAATGCTTTTTGTCTCTGAAATGTTTCACTCCTCTCCATTTACAATTGCTATGCATAATAGAAATTGACTACACTTAATTCATTGAAATGCTTATGGGACAACTAGAGCTAGGAACATTCTTTCTCTTTCCTTCTTTCATATACTCCCGAACCCCATCTTTTTCAAAACATTGCCCAAAATATTGAACAGTTTGTCTCACAGCTGGCTTTACACAGGACCATGATAGCTGTATTACACAAAAACAAAACAAAAAATAAAAATAATGAAAGGAGACACATTTCTTGAGAGCACTTCTCAAGAAATGTGCTCTTTAAGAGGAAAAAAGATGCAACAATATGAAAGAGTTTTAAACACTTAGGTATTTCAGTGGTGCCTCAAAACCAACTGCTGGGCCCACACTGAACATGGATCTTTTTCCTTCTAGACCTAATTCTCCTGGGTCCCAACTCAAAACATCCCCATCCCACCACAACCTAATTGTTTAAGCACTCTGGATGCCATTGACATGCTTTTCCTCTGCCGTCACATGGAAATCAGTCATCAAGTCCACTTATTTCTAGCATCTGAGCATCTTCCATCAGTTCACAGATCTCTCTCCTTCCTCTGGCCACTCTTAGCTCAGGCCAACAACCACTTGCAGAAACCTAACTGATCTCTCAATATCCAATCTTGCTGGCCTCTAATGCATTCCCCATGCTGCCACCAAAGTGATATATTTAAAATGCAGACCTGGTCAGGTAAATGCTTAAAACCTTAAGGGGCCCCCCTGTTTGCAAGACGAAATGCAAGTTTGTTGGCCAGGCATATAAAAGCCCTTCACAGCCTTGCCCCTGCCTGTGTCTGCTCTCTTCTCTCTCTCTCCCATCTCTGCATACATCCCTCATGATCCTCTACACCAGACTACTCCAAGGTTCTCCATTGTCACTGGTCTTTGTTCCCCTTGCCTGGAACCCTGTTCCTGCCAGGGATCAACCCCAATGCCCTCTCCTCTAGGAAGCCTTCCTTAACTTTGCCCACACTCCACCAGATTTAATTAGGGACTGGGCCCATGTACTCCCATGATCCCTGGAGCTCCCCCTTATCATGCTGTGCTGAAATCATCTGTTTATGGCTTCATCTCTACAATAGGTGATAAGCTTCAAGTTCTGCTAGGGTAAAGACTGCATGCCATTTAACATTTTGTCTCCTGGCCAGAGCCAATGCCTACTTTGTTGAATTCAGGGAGTATTTGTATTCATATTTGATTCTCTGGATTTATCACAATGTTAAAACACAGCAGGTATGCATGAATAGCAATGAATAAACAAAACATTCTATTGGATAAAATCCAGTTCTGAGATGAACGCGCTGATGCTTTCTACTTGTACCCATATCTGGTGCCAAAATGTTTGCATGACATGTACAAATGATAAGTAGACATTTATTTCTGACATTTACTTCTAATGTGAAGAAACTATTATTAAGAATGGGGTTGTGATACAAACATTGATATGGTGAATTTCCACAAGTTGGGACAAGCATCTTCAAGTTGGCAGCATTTGCTTTGGAGTCAAAAAATAAGTTTAATCATATCACTTACTAGCAAGTCATTTCACCTTGTTGGGACTCAGTTTCCTCATCTGAAAAACAAGTCTTCTCCAGCTTCAAAAGCCTGCAAGTGGAAGTGGCCTGCTATTTTTATGCACTGCATTTAAAAGTATTTTGAATAAATAGGCTCCTGAAAAAGAAAATAGTGCATAGATGTGTCTTGCAAATGACACTTTAGTATACTCATATATAAAGTTTAAAGATGGCACATATGTTAAAGTAACTTAGCAATAAGTTATTCTAAAACATGTTGTGGAGAAAAAATATATAAACAATTATAGACAAAATTATAAAGTGCCTGGTGTTTTAAAAGAATGTACAGTGAATACAGCAACCACTGCAGTCAGGAAGTCTAGTGGTAACCAACCTATGATTTGCAGTATTTGTAAAATTTTTTTTAAACTGGCTAAAATTGCACCATTTTCTTTTTCTTTTTAAACTACTACATAAACAGTAGTACAAGATGATTCCACAACGCTTTGTCATTATATGTACTTGGAACTTTTAAGTCACTGGTCTAATATAGCCCTTTCATAAAATACAATTCATTTTGGTCTCCTCATTGGAAATGCCATAGAGTTGAAGATATTGGAATCAATATTATTACATATAAAATCCTGAGAATCTTAATTTTAATGTCTTTTGTAACTACCTTGCTCAAATTTATGATTTACATGAATTTAAAGAAACTCTGATAGAAACTTACATCTTCTGTTTTCCAGATTCCCAAGTTAATGGGGCCTTGGCTATATGAAAGCTTCCTATTTTAGCCTCTTAAAATTGGATGCACATTTAGAAAAGGCTCTTAGCTCTCTCTTACTACCCTGTACACTTTAACAAAGTAATGTACAGAAATACTTGTGTTTTCTTAGGTTGCTCAAAAGAGTTTCTTAATAAGGCCATAAACTCTATGTATAATCTTACCAAAAGTCATTTGTGTGTATGTGTGTGTGTGTGTGTGTGTGTGTGTGTGTGTGTGTGTGTGTAGACAGAGTTTCAATCTATTACCCAGGCTGGAGTGCAGTGGCACGATCATGATTCATTGCAGCTGCGACCTCCCCAGGCGCAAGCCATCCTCCCATCTCAGCCTCCCAAGTAGCTGGGAGGTTAAAAAAATTGGTTAATTTTTTTTTTCCTGTATTTTGTAGAGACAGGGTTTCACCATGTTGCTCAGGTTGGTCTCGAACTTTTGGGTTCAGGTGATCCACCCACCTCGGCCTCCCAAAGTGCTGGGATTACAGGCATGAGCCATCATGCCTGGGGTCCCAAAGCCTGCTTTATATAACGTTTTACCTATATGTGATCTTACAGTTTTAATTTTGGAGCTCTTCCACAAGAGCTTTAAGTTCTTTTGTTATTTTAAGCCTCAGATAAACTAAAATTATTTAAAGTATTATAGTTTTATAGATTATGCATTTAAGAGACCAGAAAAGTATAAAATATCTTATTCCTTCTTACCAAATATAAAAGAAAATAATGTTTTATCCACAAACACACACACACACACACACACACACACACACACACACACGAGCCTCAGAACCTACGAGACTCTTCAAAGTGGTAGTTTTTCAAGGAAGGGTACTCATTTGTCTTTCATGGAAACCCACATATTTAAATTCAAAGATTACTATTTTTTTCTTTTTCAAAAAGCATGCCTCATTTCTAGTGAATTCCTAAAACATAGAAAGCTGCTAAATACTTTTGGGCAATGACATACACTTTTGATGCCTCAAACTCTGAAACTGTAAACAAACCGGATTCCACCCCACTTCTTCCAACAAACCATGTCCCAGTTGATTTCCCTCTTTCTATCTGATGTGCTCCTTCAAGATTCAAGCCTCTTGCTGGGGAGGGTAGGAGAGTGGTGGCGGGGCGGGGGGGGCGAAGGGGAGAGATTGGTCAATGGGTCTGAAGTTACAGATGGAAAGGAGGAGTAAGTTCTGGTGTTCTATTGCACAGTAGGGTGATTGTGGTTAACAATATTGCATTATGTATTTCAAAATACTAGAAGAGAGAATTTTGAATGTTCTCATCACAAAGAAATGATGTTTTTGAAGTGATACATAAGCTAATTATCCTGATTTGATCATTACACAATACGTAAATGTATTAAAATGTCACACTGCATCCCGTAAATATGTACTACTGTGTCAATTACAAATAAAATAAAACTTCAAAAAAAAAAAAGCAAGCCTCTCATTCTCTAATGTCTACTCCATCAGTTGCAGTTCTTTTTCCTCATGAATTCTGGAAGTTTTGGACTTCTGATTATGTGTAATTAGATTGGTTTCTCAGTTTCTTTTTACTTTTTCCCATCCCTACCCTCTAGTCTAAGAGCGAGGAGAGCTACACTAAGAGAACAGGTGCTGTAATGCATTTTTTTTTTTTTTTTTTTTAGACAAAGTCTCGTTCTTATCCCCCAGGCTGGAGTGCAATGGCGCGATTTCGGCTCACTGCAACCTCTGCCTCCCGGGTTCAAGCGATTCTCTTGCCTTACCCTCCCGAGTAGCTGGGATTACAGGCGCCTGCCACCACACCCAGCTACTTTTTGTATTTTTAGTAGAGACGGGGTTTCACCATGTTGGCCAGGCTGGTCTCGAACTCCTGACCTCAGGTGATCCGCCTGCCTTGGCCTCCCAAAGTGCTGGGATTACAGGCATGAGCCACAGCGCCTGACCTGTAGTGCCTTCTTTACGATGGGTTCCCAGTGCTGGAAGTGCCAGAACATGGGATGCTACAACACGGCTCAATGAATGAATGACTATTCTGGTATTCAAAGATTCAAGTGTTCATCCTTTTACCCAGGTCAGTTTTAAGGGCAAAAACTATTTTATTATCTCGTATCATTTATTTAACTATGGTCAAGACCATAATGAGCTATAGATTAAACTATATGCATGAGGATTGAAAGACTGGGGTTCCCTGTGCCTAGTATCTCACTAAAACAAAAAAATGCTAGATTTATAATATTGACTGCTGTTAGAAGGATCACTGTGACCAGCCCAATGTTTCATCCTTGGTAACTTTTTTTTTTGTTTTTTTGAGACTTGAGTTTTGCTCTTGTTGCCCAGGCTGGAGTGCAGTGGCACAGTCTCGGCTCACTGCAACCTCCGCCTGCTGGGTTCAAGCAATTCTCCTGCCTCAGCCTTCCCAGTAGTTGGGATTACAGGTGCCTGCCACTACGCCCGGCTAATTTTTGTATTTTTAGTAGAGACAGGGTTTCACCATGTTGGGCTGGTCTCGAACTCCTGACTTCAGGTAATCCATCCGCCTCGGGCTCCCAAAGTGCTGGGATAACAGGTGTGAACCACCACGCCCAGCTGGTAACGTTTTAAAGTCAATATACTTGGCCAGCACGGTGGCTCACACCTGTAATCCCAGTACTTTGGGAGGCCGAGGTGGGTGGATCACCTGAGGTCAGGAGTTTGAGACCAGGCTAGCAAATCCTGTCTCTACTAAAAATACAAAAATTAGCCGGGCATCGTAGCACACACCTGTAGTCTCAGCTGCTTGAGAGGCTGAGGCACAAGAATCACTTGAACCTGAGAGGCGGAGTTTACAGTGAGCAGAGATTGCACCACTGCACTTCAGCCTGGGCGATGGGGTGAGACTCCATCTCAATCAATCAATCAATCAATCAATAAAGTCAACATACATGATGGAAAATCAGAGCAAAAATTATCCTTGAAAATTCTTTCAGTGGGTCTCCCCAATAATACAGCATATATGGTTGTGTACTACCTCACTATGTCTCATAAAGCATAATATAACTTTGTATAATTTCCACCAGAGTTTGATGGAAACAGAGCTGTTTCCTCCATTCAGCATTGTGTAAAGTCATCATTTTAGGGGCCATGTACCAGAAAAAGATACTTCTTTTTCCTAACTGCATATAATTGAATTACATGAGCATTTTCTGCAACAGCACTCAACAAAGCATTGTAAAGATGAGTTAATTCTACAAATAAAAACCGCAGGCCTGAGGGTAGTGACAAACGCTAAAGAATCTATCAATTCAGAAACTATCATAATACATCCTTGAATGTCAAGTCTCCAGTAACACTGGAAAACTGCCCTTATCTTTCTCAAAGTTGCCTGTCAGGTTTGCAACATCTTTCCTAGAGTATATGTGTCTTTTATTCCTTTACATAGGAATTGTTTGCCAATAAAGCAATTTTTTCAAAAGATTTCTCTAAAATAAGAATAAAGTCTAGATTCTGGAAAAATCCTTCCTTATATTTGGCAACAACTCATAATTAAGATTTTATGTTTTAAAATCATAAACAAATCTAATTAAAAACACTACAAAAATAGAGTCTCTCCTTGCCTCCCCCCTCAGACACAAAATCAATTCTAGTCTCAAAAAAAAAAAACTCTACATAATTACCATATGACTCACAATTTTCACTCGTGGGCATTTGTCCCAGGAAAATGAAAGTTTATGGTCACACAGAAGCCTCTACACGAATATATATATAGCACTTCTATTTGTAATAATCAAATACCAGATACAACCCAGAAGTCCGCACTGATGAGTGATGTGGTACACGCGTACCACAGAATATTACTGAACTAAAAAAAGGGAACAAACTATTGACACATATAAGCTGAATCTCCAGAATATGATGCTACGTGAGTCAAACCCCAAAAGGTTACACACTTTAATTGCAATTATATAACATTCCTATAAAGAAAAATTTATAGAAATGGAGAACATGCTAGTGGTTGCCAGGGTTAAGGGAGGAGTGAGGTGGTCTGGAAGTAGAGGTGGCTATAAAAGGGCAGTAATGAGGGATCCTCCTGGTGATATAAATGTTCTCTATCTTGACTGCATCAATGTCAATATCCAGGTTGTGATGCTGTACTATACAGTATATTGCAGGAAGTTACTATTAGGAGAAACTGGGTAGTGTTCAAAGATCTCTGTATTATTTTGTACAACTGCATGTGAACTTATAAATCTGAAAAAATAAAGCTTGATCAAAAATAAAAAAGGAAATCTCTCTAGCCTAATAAATTTACTTTATGACTCTGAGATCTAAGCTTAAGAATTCATCATAGCCCTTGGATTCTTTGTCATCATCAGCCTTCATGGACCTTCCTAGTTCCTTCCCTAAGCACTCCTTCTCACCAGATGTACCCCTTCACAGTGTCCACACCGAAGAGGCTGGAGACCTGTCTGTACAAAAGAATTCTTCCATCTTCCTATAGCTGCTACAAAGGCCACAACAAAGTATTTCCCAATGGCAAGGTAATCTGTCATTACTCAATTATCCAAAAGCAGGGATTCTGTGAAGGAAGTGGATGTCAGCCTTCTTTACAGAGATGAAACTCTGCCATTCAGGGCAACTTTTTCTTGTATATGAAATGAGCCAATAGATTTGTTTGAGGAAGAGATATTCTATTCCAGAGGGACTATTACAGACAATTAAAATACACGTAGGAATATCTTTCAAGTCTTTTTCCTCCCATAAATATAAGAGTCAGAAAGTTATTTTAAACCTAGTCTAATATCTGATTGTCAAAAGAATGACTCTGATAGAAAAAGGAATTTTTTTGAACCTTTTTTTCAGGTATAAACATTCATTCAATCCAATAAAGACATTTTAGAAAAAATTTGACCTATACAATTTATTTTATTTTCCCTATACCTTGGCTAAACAAAATATATTTGGTGATACTCTAAAATACTACGCATTTTCAGTAAAACTGGCAATCAAGTAGAGTTTAACCTTCTTCTGCATGACAACTGAAGATTTTAATTGGAAAAGTATTATAGTCTATAAACAGGAACATCCAAAACATATTTAAACCACTCGTGCACTTTGATTTTTCCATGTTCTTTGCATCTAGATTGAAACACATCACAGGAAATTTCAAAGACCGACGGCTGAATCTAAAAGAAAAAAAAATCCATTTAGTTGCCATGATCATTGTCACCATCAATCCCTAATATCTTATACTTCACTGGTCACACTTAACTCTGCTATGCTGTTTTATGCTTGGGAGAAGACAAATTACTAATCAATTATGTATACTAATTTAAAATGCTACCTTTAGGAGGCATTTTAATAACTTAGTAATAGGGGTGAAGTGCTTCCTCTAACTGCTTACGTGAAAACACCTTCAATAACACATTAGCCAGGATGCACTGAACATTTGGGAACAATTAATGCTATAGTCTACATAAACTATCAAAGTTTTCCCCCAAAGTGGTGGTACAATTCTGCAACTGGTTGAGGTCACATGGTAAATAGAATTATATGCTAATTTGTTCCCATATTAAGTTATCATAAAAGGTCAGACCAAACATAGTAAAAGGAATTCTGGAAAAAAAATTAGCTAAGTAGATTGGTATGTACCGTATCAAAGTAAACTGTTTATTTTAATAGATACAAATACAAGAAAATCTTAAAGCCAGGGCATTTTCCCCTTTTTAAAAACAAACGTTTTAGCTAACCCTAGGCAATGACTTGCACGATTTAAAAATACTTTATAGGAGTAGTTTTTCCCTAAAGGAGAACAGAGGTAGGGTACTTTTTTTTTGCTTTCAAGCAGAGAAAAGCAATGGAAAAGGGCATAATATTCAAAAAGGAAAAATTTCCCCAGAAAACTATTTCCTCTACTTTACATGTTTCTTAAATTTAATTCACATAGTTCTACACATGAACTATAAAATGAACACACAAACACACATGCTTAGTTTAGCTGAAACTAAAGAGGGGTGAAGAGATATTGACTATAATACATTTATTATTTTACTCCAAACTAAACTAAATAATAATATAGGTGTTTTTCTTAGCATACATTTGTCTTTATGCTTTATTTTCCGTATTAACTTTATTAAGAAACTGTTGAGGAAAAAAATCTGTACTTTTTTTTTTTTCCTGGAAGGCGTAAGTAATTCTATGGTTACCACGTTGACTTAAAAAACTGCAAATCAAATTAATGGTTGATGAATTTGGGCTACTAGTTTCACATATGACGATCCCTCATATTTCTGTATTTCAAAGGTCCTTTTATAGAAAAGGGGAAATAATTTGGAGGGGTGATGGAGAAATGAAATATTACAGCATATGAAATCACAGGTCTAGTATTTTATAAAGCATCCAGTTTATTGCAGGACACAACTAAGACAAGTGACAGAGATCATCTGTCACACCCTTAGGCAAACTCCTGAGGAAAAAAAATAAAACAGTAATTTTGTGTTCTAGAGACTATCTTTTTTTCCATCAAAAGATATACTTATATTTTTCACTTCAACATTTCCAGTGGCATCCTACAAGAGAACTAGCACTCACAATAAGTCATCTGAATTTTCTTTAAATCATAACTCATTTTTAATTTCTAAACAGGTTTTACCTATTGATTTAAATAAGATTACTATTAGTTACCATAAAATGAGTTAGGTTCCCATGAAATATCAGTTTGACATCTTGCTCAAATACTTATTTTCCTGCTATTACCAGCATTGTTTATCCTATTTTCCTTCCTTATCAAGTTAGATATGGAGATACCCAGGCATAAAATCTTCAGACACCTTGATGGACTAAAAATAAATTTATTTTTATAAAAAATATAAAAATTATTATCATTCTTGTTTTGAAGGATTTTATGTATTGGGAAGTAAATCCATAAGAAGTTGAGAATTACATTAAAAGAGGGTAAAAGTCTGACAAAAATGAAAATATGCATTGATGCCTAAAAAATCAGGACTGAAGTAAATTAATCTTCATTCCCACTGAAAGCAATCTTGATGTCCAGAGACTGAGAATTATTCTACCATAAAATACGGCACATTAAAAACTACAATAGCCCATTTGAAATGTCTTAATATAATTATGATATCATCTACAAATAATTGTACATATATTTTAATATTCATTGCTGGAGATTCCAATGCAAAATATATTGAAATTGTAAAAATATTAAGTCAGTTAAAGACCTCATCAAATCAGTAGCTATTCTATGACTAAAAGTAAGACTCAAAATAAGATTTGAAAAAAACCACTAAAAGCAGGGTCAAAATATTTGGATGTTGCTTATCAGAAACAACACTATCATTCCTGATGGTTTGCTTATAAAATTCTATATTTCTACCAGCTAGCTGAAAAGAATGAAAAGCTTCTTACAACCAGCTAAAAAGAAAGACTTTACCATGCCCCTTGAAAAAGCTCATTTTCACATTACTCAGGCTTCATTATGCTAAATCAATATTCGTTTAGTCACTGGGGTTATTGACATATTTTAAAATAAAAGTATACCCTTCAGCTACTGCACTCATTACAGGTAATTTGTCTTGTCAGAGAGCAGGGAATATTATCCTAGTCTTTCAGGGGCTGACAGCCCATGGAAATACCTCCCCATGGTTACAACTGTAAATAATTTTAAGGTAAAATATTGAAAAATCAATGACTGTTTCCTGCAATCTGTCACAAACAAATCAATCATAATCTGTACTGCCAGAGAGTATGATTTGAAGGAGATGGGAGCAGATGTAATTCTTGGCTGGAATCTCTCATTTCAAAATCACTTCACATAATGGTGTCATCATTTAAACACTTAACAGTCAGCGCAACTGCCACTGTAACATCTAGTTGGACAAAACCACAAGGAGGGGGAGGAGAAAATGTCATCACTATTATGTTAACAAACATTTAATTTAAATGGTTGCTGCATTAGTAAATTTCAGCTGAAAACAGTTTTACCTGCCCCTTTTCACAGTTCCAAATTAATCAAGGCTGCTTTCCTATAATCTGATGCTTAGCAAATTAGCTCATGATTCAAATTTTGCCCTCTGAAGCACATATACCTTTTTTTTAAAAGTCCATTATAGAGAATAAAATTTGGAATTAATATATAAGGTATTTGAATTGCAGAACATCCCTCTAATTCTGTTAATATGGCAAAGACAAAACAGTATCATATACATCAAGATCATACTTTTAAAGTAAGTTTAAAGGTCTCAATTGCTCAGATATTAAATTTATATTTTCCTTCTATTAAAAAATATTACATTTCAATTTTGTAATATTGTAATATATTTTAAGATGACCAGCAAGATCTAGTCAATTCAAAAATACCCTTGCATTCCATACACAAACTATACCATAAGTAATAACCCAAGTATATGATGTGTAAAAGTTGGTGAAGGTCATTAATACTGAATTTTTTCTGCTAATGTAAACTGCTTTCCAAGTAATCAGCACCATTTTTTACTAGACTACATTTTAATCGCTTCCTTAGCTGCTTACAACCTCTACTTAGGCATGAATAAAAGAATCTGAAATTGGTATATTTTCCCTTCCTGTTGTGTTAACCAAAAATACTATTTGACTTAAAGATTAAAGAGTCTTTTTCCGGAAGATTTCTGTTTTTAAATGTACACTAGTTCTTTTAATGAAAGAAACTGGTTTTAGCCACGTTTCTAACCAATTTCCTAATTATATAACTAGACACCATGAAGTCCTTCATTGTTTTATTAATATTCCTCCCCAGATATAGTTCAGGGGGCAGATCTTTTTAAGCCAGTCAAATTTAGGGTTGGGGGTTGGGGGAAGGTAGTACCTCAGCATTAGTGAAAGGGGCAGATATTTTTGATGCCTAGAAAAGTATACTATTTTCCTTAAAAAGGAAAACAGATATAAATACCATTACAAAATTTCAGCCTGTATAAACATTCTTAGATATAGTAATCGGGGTATTATAAAAAGGTTTTACTCTGTTTTTAATTTAGCCTGCATATTCAATGTGCCTACATAGCACCAGAGGATATAGAATCTTTTCTGATAAATACAAATTGAACCCAATTTTTGTTCAAGAATCTTTCGTTCTTAAACACCACTGGGTTTTTGAAAATGAAAAAGCACATGGGTAAATTATCAAAGAAATAATCCACAATAAAAGGGAGCCCTCCATTCCATGTGAATCCCTGCAACAGCTGCAAGTAAGCAGCAAGCCAACCTAGGAAAGGATTATGTGAAAAGTGGAAAGGCACCTAAGGCTCTGATTCCAGGAAAAGAACCCCTGTGCAGGAGCTCCTGGCCTCCAGCACACTACAATGCCCCAGGCTGGGCCCAACTACTTCTTAGCAGAGCACTGGAACCAGCTGCCAAACACCAAGTCTCCTACTCAGAGTTTGGTCATGTCTGGCAGTAAATCATCCAGCAGAAAACACATCCCCCTCAAATGAAGGCAACAAAGAACTGGGAGGCGAATGAGGACGGTTAAGCAACATGCTAAATGCATGCACGTCAACCACAAACTAAAATGACACCTACAAGAACTGTGCAGGACACCTTCGCAGATCTAATTCTCAGAAAGAAGCTATTTTAAGGGTGCTGAGTATGGCTAAATGATATTTCTCAGCTCTACCAATGCAGTCCATGGCACTAGAAGAGGCAGGCTCAAAAACTTAGCAGAGGAAAATAAAATTGTTTCCATATACCAAATTCAAAGAAATTGCTGTCTACTGCACAAAGTTCTTACATGTAATAAAGGTTCAGGATTATAGAGGAAAGTATTCTTTTAAAAGAGATAATATTACCTCCTTATCTTCAGAATCTCCTCCTTCCAATAGCCAGTACAGTAGCTCCATTATGAATTGCAGACTCTTAAAGAGAAAAACAGGAATAGTTAGCTTCATCTTTTGCACCACTTCCTTCCTTCATGGAATTACAATTTAATTACCAATACTCCAATTGATTTTATTCCTAGATGATACATTTCTCAAAAAGCATGCTCTTTAGCCATTTCCACTAGAGAACGTTTAATACAACCTTCTCAATTAATCAACCATAACCCATTATTGCTGAAAGGACATGTTTTCTTCATATTTTCAAGAGTGGGAACCCCCTACATCTATTTTATATAGAAGGAATATAAGAATTTTAATACATGTGAATACCTTTAATATACATGAAATACGAATCCTAATAAATGTGGCCGATAACAGATATAAAACTCAACCAATCTGCATGTGTTTAGATTTTTCCTACATTTATCCTTAGGAGGAAAAAAGAAACCATTCAATCCTCTTATCTTTTAAATTCAACCATTTTATACATGGTTTAAAACAAAGTAAAACAAAACAAAAAACTAAGCTTAAAGGCAAACAAAAAGGAATCAGATTCCTCACCGCCTAACATTTTCTTTACATTTGTGTTGTGTTTTCTAACTCACTGTAATGCTTTAGTTCTCAGTCATACATGAAACCCAATTTCCATAAGCAATCGGTAATAGGAAAACTCAAGGATGTTACTTTAAAATTATTTTATATCACTTCATATTAGTTAAAAATCACTGTAATGCCTCGGAAAGTATTCAGAGAAACATTTATTTTATTGGCGGCTATATTAACTACTGCCTTCTGTAAAATTGGCTTTTTTTTGTTATAAGAACCATTTTTTTTTTACTTAATAAAATGTTCTGTCAATAAATTCAGTTCCTTGCTCTGACCACTAGACAAATATTCTGCAAAACAATTCTTTCTCATAGCTTTTCTTATCTGCCTATATTCAGCAGCCTCTATTTCATGAGAAATGACAAGTTTTACATACCTGTGTGTACTCTGTCACTAAAAAAGTTTCATACCCATGACTGGAACTGATATTCCCACTAAATTTATTCTTAAAAGAACTAGGTAATTTAAATGATTAAAAACTGTAATTAGGCATAAACAGGTTATTTTTCTTAAATAATTCTATTTGTATAAAATATTACAACCTTCACTTTGATTTTTATGAAAAGCACGGAGTTTATAAATTTTACTGTCCAATTATACCATTAAAAATAAATTATTCAAAGTAATTCCACGATAAATAGTAAGTAAAAATAAATTACTCTTTTATTTCATGAACCTAAAATTTTTCTATTTACTGTACTCTTGTTTAATGCATTAATAAAAATTTTTAATAATCAAAGGCCTCAAGTAGCTGGCATTCTCTACATCTTGTACTTAGCCTCTATTATCAATATAAATACTTTAGTAAAACCAACATTGATGCTATTTTGGATTGACTCCACATACAAGCAAACTGTGTGCAGACACTCACTTGTAGACGAGCCTTGGGATGTGCAAGGACAAATTTCAGCCAACATTTGGAGGAACTCCTTAGTTCAGAAGTGAACTTAGCTGACAACATCCAAATGTATTATGGAAGCATCACACTTATCACCTGCACCGAAAATGGAAATGATTCTGTTTAAGGAAACACAGAAAACTAAGTAATACTTTTGGGATATTAGATTCAAATATCTAATTTTCTCCAAGGTATCACTCCGTATTATGGCAAATAAACAAATAAAAGCTGTATCAAGCTATGGAATATCATTAGCCTGAGAAAAGACTAGAAAAATGGATTACGTAAATGACAACTGCAGGAGAAAATTATATTCTCTTCTCCCGAACAAATGTTAAGTGCATCCCTACTAATAAAGACTTAAACTCAAACTACATTAGAATATACTGGTTTTCAATTTTGAAGCATCTAAGTTAATTTGCTAAGCTAAATTGGTGCTTAGGTATACTATAGCTATAAAAACACTGCAGATTTATGCAGAAATAAGTCTTCGGCATCACACTTCGGAGTAGTGCTATGAAAGCAAACCAGTCATTATTGAAAAAGGAAAAAAGAATTTCCTAGATTTGACATGTTCTTAGAGTTGCACCAACTGCTATTCTATTAAGAAAAATTATTCCCTATAAACGGCTAACAAATATACCAAAAAGATGTTAAAATACAGGAGTCAACAAAAGAGATATTGAAGAGAAATATATAAAGATAATGAAATACTACTCAAAACAGGCTGTACTATCCCAAAGTTAAAACATTATTCCAAAGTATGATGCTATGTTCATAATCTATTTTGAAGAGCATATTTAATTCACTCAGGATTATATGATTTAATTTACTTTCCTGTTATCAACTAAAGAACATTTTTTCCTAAGATTTCTAGAATGTATACACATAATAATAATTATTGAGTTATTCGTTAAAATGGATGATTAGTTCATATTCCTATTTCATCTCTTTTAATGCAATATATCAAATTTGAAAATAACACATGGATAACAGCATAAGAATGCTCATCATAGCTGCCAGAGGGGAAAAAAAATTTTGATTGGGGGTGGTATGGGAGATAAAGCAATTATCTCAAAATTAATGGTCTTGTTTTAGTTTTAGCAAACAAATCTACATAAGTCTTTCTTTTAGTTTACCATGTAATTCTAACCAGCTAATTATCCTTGGAGTCAAGAATGAGCTGTGACTCTACACCTGGCTTTTCCGATCATATGCCTATGGTCTCCTCCACTTTCATTTCCTCTTTCTACAATGACTTTTAATATTAAAGAAAAACATACACACTTCTTACATACACACTGATAGACAGCCAGCTTCCAGGAAATCATGAGCTACAAAGAGAGGGGAAAATCTTAATGCAATACTTATGTTAAAAGGTATTAGGTGCTGGGTAAGCCAAGGGTAATATAATCAACAGCATCCATCTTGCCAGTGTTTCTGCATTCCGAGATTTGGACTAAAGAACAGTAATATTATTTTAGTGTGGTCACCCAGGTTATGACTCAGATCCTTAAACTAGTAAGAGACTAGTGCACAGAACAATATTTTGGAAGAAATAAAGCAGTTTTCTTCTATTTTTAGAAATAAAAACAAGGCATTCCGTAAACACTGTGTCTAGGTATTGAATGATATGAAAAAGAAATTGTTTTAGATCATTAAGGCACACCAGGAGACTGTTTCTTTTCAAAAAAAAACGAAATAGCATAAATTTCTCATATATTTACCTCTTATTATGTTCCTGTTTCTGCACATTAAGCATGCCCTCCTCTACAGACTTATTCTGAACACTAATAAGTGTTTGTTTAATAAAATACTGCTCTATTTTATGCTTTTCTTTCAAAATTAGAAACCATTATTCCACAAAGGTAGAGCACAAAGAAAGCCGACACAGGCATTGCCAAAAAGCCACAAGTAGTATTAGCACATGCCAGAACACTTAACATTAAACTCATTTCTCTCTAAAACTTCTGTTGCCAAAGTGTTCACAAAATCTGGAAGCTCAAAGACAGGTTTCAAGTGCAATTAAATTCTCCAAAAGCAAAACTGTACAAAAATATGCCGCTCTTCTTATGTCACCATTTATAGACAACATTTTCTCAGGATCTTAATTAAGATAACGATGCACACCTGTGTCAACATTCTCTGGCAAGACAGCCTTATCAATCATAATCCTTTAAGTACACTCCAAAACAGCAAAGCGATATGACAGAAGCAATCTGTTGCCTTTCCTGGTGTTGGTGTTATGTCTCTCCCACAAGAATGATGAGATCTTTAAAATACAGCAGACCTACTTTTATGAGTCTTTAAAGTTTTAACTGTAAATAGCTATTACACTAAATAAACAGGAATAACCTCTTTTGCACTTGACTGAAACAATGACAACTGTACAGCCAAAACTTGAAGAACAAGCTCTAGGGCCATGTCTTGACAATACAATTGCGAATCATACTTTAAAGCTTTAAATTTTAAGAGTTATGCGAAACTGGATCCGTGCAGACATGACAAACCAATAAACCTTTAGGAAGTTTTAAAATGAGAATATTTAATAGTCCTACGTTAAAAACAACCCGAGCAAACTTATCCCTAGTGTAAGTTTAAATGTTTGGAAAGATACAAATTCAATAGAAAGCAAGGGGAGAAAAAGCCTTCTTGGCAACCTGGGATGGGAGGGATACAGATCCCACCTCTGCTGGAAGAGAAAGCTTCAGAGTCAAGACACCAATCAAACTACCGCTAACAAGTATGCAGCTTTCCAAACGGAAAAGCTGATGAATAGGAAGTAAGGAGGGGAGAGTGAAACAAATGGTCACCACTATCCAGATAAAAAGTTAAAACCTCGTGTTTACCAGCAAAAAAGTGAACGCTTTCATATAAAAACGGAGAAAACCCGTCAGATGCTATCTGCATGCCGTCTGACTGCTAATCATGATCGGCCGTTCCCTTTCTCATATTAACACAATTCTATCTCAGTCGCCGGGCGGCCGTGGCCAGCTGAGCAGCAGAGCCATCAATGTGCAAATAAAGCAGAAAATAGAGACATCCTTAAGAAATGAGTCTTAAATTTGACGTAGAGCGGAGGTGACAACCACGGCAACAGAACCATACATTCTAAATGCCTCAATATCTTGCAGGAGTCTCTCCAGCCCTTGACACCAAAAAGAAGACAGTACAAGAAAAGGGGTTAAAAAAATTAAAAAACCAACCAACAAACGGGGCGGGGGCGGGGGGAGAAAGCGCGGGACTGCCGGAGTGGCAGGATGATGTAATGAGGATGTCTGTGTGACAGACTCGGGTTCTCGGTGGCACAAACCTCCAGGGCTCTACTCCGGAAAGCCGTGTCCCGGACGACAGCCGCGGCGACTGAGGGGCCACGCCCACGCGCGCCCGCCCCGGAACCCCGACACCCGGAGAGGCTCGTTCGACGCCGACGCGGCCCGAGGCCCAGGCCCTAACCCACGGGACATCTGGCCGCGCGCGGGGCACCGCCGCGTCCGTCCGGCCCACAAGGGGACACGACTCCAGGGGCGGACGGCGCGGCCAGTGGTCCTGGCCGGGGCCGGGGCTCACCTCTCCTCCGCCGCGCGGGCGCGCGGGCCGCGGACGCTCCCTCGTGGCTGGCGCGAGCCCCCGGAGGGCGGCGCGCGCGGGCCGTTACCGACCGTTAGCGCCAGGGGCTGCGGCTGCGGCGGGCGGAGCCGGGGGCGGGCACTGAGGGGCCGTGGGGCCGCAAGAGGCGGGAGCGAGGGGAGCAGGGCGGGGACGCTGCTCCCGGGAGCTCCCAGCGACGACTCGGGCCTACTGAGAGCCCGGGAAGAGGCCGTCGGCGAGGCCGCCACTGGCCGGCTCCGCGCTCCCCCAGGCTCGGGCCGCTCCGCCTCGCTTAGGCTTTGGCAGGCTGGCAGCCACCTCGGCCCCGCGGTCCCCGCGGCCGCTGCCGCCAGCTTCCCGTCTCCATGACAATAGCGCGATCGAGACCCCGCTCCGCCCCGCCCCACCCCTTTGGCGACGAGACTCGGAGGAAAGCGGGGTTACGTCACCAGGGGGCGGAGCCCAGAGGCCAGCGCCCAATCATAGGTGAAGGAGGTGTCAGGCACTGGGCTAGGCGGACCCAGGGGTTCTCGGAGAATGTAGTCTGAACCGGTCAGTCCTCTTGGTGGGCGGTGTCTGGGGGAGGGGAGCAGAAGGAGGGGAGGAGCCAACGCGCGTGCACGAGAGCGCACCGCCGAGCGGGTGCCGGTGCGGCGGTGGGTTAGTGTGAGCTCGCGAAATAAAGTACATCTCGCCCGTCAAAGTCAATGCGAGAAACTTTGTATATAGTTATGCTTCGGCTTGCGTGTGGCCCCATTATGCGAAGTTCCCGATATCCCGAGCTTACGCGGCGTGCCCAAACCTGTGCCATCTTCTGTCCTGGTTCACCAGCGCCCCTGTCTGTCCCAGAGTTCGAGTGCGTCCGTGGCTTGTGGTGGCGGGAGGTGGAGAGAAGAGGAGAGGGTCTGTTTTGTATTCTAACTGTGTGGCCGTCGTGGGCAAGGGCTCTGCCTCTGACTCAGTTGTGTGTGTTTGCCTCGCCAGCGCCTCGCTGAACAAACAGTGGTTGGGTTGGGCACTGCTCTGCCCAGTGTTTGCAGTGGAGCGTGGGCGGGTGCGAGAGTGCGTGCGAAGGGGAAGGCGACTTAGTTAAACAAAAGGGAAGGGGACCCGCACCCTCCACCACCACCGACTTGGCGGTGCTAGCTGCGTGCGGTGGGAAAGCCGGGAGAAAGAGGCTGCGAGGCGTGGGAGTGGAGCTGGGGACGGTCCCGAGACCTCCTCGGGTGTAGTTGATTCTCTGTCTGGCAATTCTTGCCCACCACCCCTACTCTAGAAAAAGGCTACCCCGGTAGTTCCAGGAACCAGTGTCTTCTCCCTCGCCGTCCGGCGAGGGGTCGGTAGAAGGAAAGCGAGGCGGGGACGTGCAGACGTCTGAGGCCTGTCTCTCGCCCACCTGCTGCTGCCGGCGCAGAGGGGCAGTCATCCCGGACTTCCTGCGCCCTAGGCGCGGGCCATCCATCGGCTCTCCCAGAGACTTTCATTCCAGATCTCCAGCTGGCTCTCGGGCCCCCTGGCTTGGGGAAGACGCCAGAAGGGGGTGGGCAATGAATGGCCTCGGAGCCCAGCTTGCCGGAGAACAAGAAATCCGCAAAGTCCGCATTCTACTGTGGCTAGGAGAGCGCACAGCGTTCGCCGGCGCACAGTCCGCGGTCTTGTTCCCTTTGTGCTTTGGGGCGACGGGACCCGCTGCAGGGCCGGCCGTGCGTCGGGACTGCCACTCCGCCCCGAGGTTGCAGAAGAGGAAAGTTGGAAGAGATCGGCGCTCCTGGGATGTGATTGTCATCCTGGGGCCGGCGCTCGAGAGTCTGAGAGAAAGCGAGAGAGAGGGAGAGACCGGGGAGGGGAAAAGGGGAGGCAAAGAGGAGGGGTGAGAGGGGGCCCGCGGAGGGGAGGCGGGCGCTAGGGAGGGGCGAGAGGAGCGCCAGCGAGCGGGAGAGGGAGCCGAGGAGGAAGAGGGAGAGGGCGAGGCGTGCCTGGCAGCCGGGTTGGCTGCGGCCGCCCAGAAGCTCCTGCCAGTCCTCCTACCGACTACACCCCGGGAAGGAGGAGCTTCGAGCGCGCACAAGGCGTCAGAATCCTCAATTTCCAACTTAGCATCTTGGCAGGACCTTTGCAAAGCCAAAAGCAGAGCCCCCCGGTGCAAAGAGCGAGGGGAAAAAAGAGAAAGCAGCAAGGGAGGGGAGGGGAAAAAAAGCCCAGCTGGGGCGAGCTAGGCGCGCAGAGGAGCGGGCGCGGCGGTCGCAGCCGGAGGCGCGCGGGAAGCCAGCGAGGAGGCGCCGCGGGCCGGAGCCCCGGAGCCGGGGCCAGAGGAGCGGCGGCCCAGGGCAGCCAGAGGCCAGGTGCCCGCCCGCTCGCCCTCTCAGGGCGCCGCCCGGCTCGTTGGCGGCCGCGGCGCGGCGCGCCCCATGCCCGTGTGTGGCCATGTCCTATCCGCAGGGCTACTTGTACCAGCCGTCCGCCTCGCTGGCGCTCTACTCGTGCCCGGCGTACAGCACCAGCGTCATTTCGGGGCCCCGCACGGATGAGCTCGGTCGCTCTTCTTCGGGCTCCGCGTTCTCGCCCTACGCTGGCTCGACTGCCTTCACGGCGCCCTCGCCGGGCTACAACTCGCACCTCCAGTACGGCGCCGACCCCGCCGCCGCCGCCGCCGCCGCCTTCTCCTCGTACGTGGTAAGTGAACGGGATCCGCGGCGGGCGAGGGGCAGCAGGGGCCGGGCGAGAGGACGGGGGCGGAGGGGGACACGGGCCTAGGCGCCAACACCGACCTCCCCCGCCAAGCTTCGCGGCCCCTTCAAACTTGGGCGATTGTCTCCGCCAGCTTCGCCCAGGCCTTGGGCTCAAGAGTTGCTCGGAAAAGAGAGCCGCGTCTTGCTCGGTTCGCTGAGCTGGTGGGAAGGGGTTCTGTGGAGAGAGGTAGCTGCAATTAAAGAGCAGCATTTGGTGTAAACGTAAGCTCCGGGCTGCCCTGCAAATTTTATATTTTTGGTTTTGCCATTTTGGAAAAGTAGTTCAAAAGAAATAGACCCGAAATTTGAGCAGCAGCGTGCTAAGTCTATGTAAATGTGTTTGGCCTAGCCTTTAATTAGTCCTCCAAAATGTTGCAAATCCGTAATCCTATCCTCGCAATCCGATTTGGGGGTATTAAATTTCTGAAAAGTCGGTCGAGCTGCGGTGCATCCGGGATTTTTCGGCCAGGTTGTAACTTCGGTCTGGGGTAGTATTTTTGAAGGGCGGGAGTGCCTGGGCATGGCTCAGCTTTTTGTTTGCATTTCTTAGCGTGTTGAAAAAAGAAAAAAAGAGCCTTGACTTCCCTTGTTTTCCCCCCTTGCGCCCAACGTGCGGCCGCTCCCGCGCTGAGCGCGGAGTCGCCTCAGTTGCCCAGGCCTCTATCTGCATGGAGGGCCGGGCCGCCGCGGCCAGATCTGCGCACGGGGTACGGACGTGCCCGGGCAGATGGGGGCCTACGGGGTGACACCGAGGCCAGGACAGCTTCAGGGGCCCCAGAAGGACCTGACCCAGGAAATGAGGTCGCCGCTGCCTTCTGAGGAGGGGGAGGAGTTGCTCCTAGGTCTGAACCCCGCCAGCCTTGCCCCGTAGGAAGCTAGAGTGCGGGCTTGGTCCACCCACAGACCCCGGGGAGCGCAGGGAAGAGGGTGCTTCGGTCGTTCCGATGGCAGTGGAGACCACGGTCCACACTCACCTCTCTGCGTCTCCACCGCAGGGCTCTCCCTACGACCACACACCCGGCATGGCGGGCTCCTTGGGGTACCATCCTTACGCGGCGCCCCTGGGATCGTACCCTTACGGGGACCCAGCGTACCGGAAGAACGCCACAAGGGACGCCACGGCTACGCTCAAGGCCTGGCTCAACGAGCACCGCAAGAACCCCTACCCCACCAAGGGCGAGAAGATCATGCTGGCCATCATCACCAAGATGACCCTCACCCAGGTGTCCACCTGGTTCGCCAACGCGCGCCGGCGCCTCAAGAAAGAGAATAAAATGACGTGGACTCCGCGGAACCGCAGCGAGGACGAGGAAGAGGAGGAGAACATTGACCTGGAGAAGAACGACGAGGACGAGCCCCAGAAGCCCGAGGACAAGGGCGACCCCGAGGGCGCCGAAGCAGGTTGGTGGACACGGGAAAGGGCGTGTTGGGCGGGAGTAAAAAGGAAAAGAGAGGCCTGGAGGGGGCGCGCACGGGGCCTGGAGGTTGGGGGCAGGGGTCTCTGCCTTTGCGGGCGGGAACCGGGTCCCGCCGCGCGGCCTCTGCGCCCCTGACAGCCTGGGTTTCGCCCGCAGGAGGAGCTGAGCAGAAGGCGGCTTCGGGCTGCGAACGGCTTCAGGGACCACCCACCCCTGCAGGCAAGGAGACCGAGGGCAGCCTCAGCGACTCGGATTTTAAGGAGCCGCCCTCGGAGGGCCGCCTCGACGCGCTGCAGGGCCCCCCCCGCACCGGCGGGCCCTCCCCGGCTGGGCCAGCGGCGGCGCGGCTGGCGGAGGACCCGGCTCCTCACTACCTCGCTGGAGCGCCGGCGCCCGGCCCGCATCCAGCCGCGGGAGAGCTGCCCCCGGGTCCAGGAGGGCCCTCGGTTATCCATTCGCCGCCTCCGCCGCCGCCTCCGGCGGTGCTCGCCAAGCCCAAACTGTGGTCTCTGGCAGAGATCGCCACATCCTCGGACAAGGTCAAGGAAGGGGGCGGCGGGAGCGAGGGCTCTCCATGCCCACCGTGTCCCGGGCCCATAGCCGGGCAAACCCTAGGAGGCAGCCGTGCGTCGCCGGCCCCGGCGCCGTCGCGCTCGCCCTCGGCGCAGTGTCCTTTTCCAGGCGGGACGGTGCTGTCCCGGCCTCTCTACTACACCGCGCCATTCTATCCCGGCTACACGAACTATGGCTCCTTCGGACACCTTCATGGCCACCCGGGGCCCGGGCCAGGCCCCACAACCGGTCCGGGGTCTCATTTCAATGGATTAAACCAGACTGTGTTGAACCGAGCGGACGCTTTGGCTAAAGACCCGAAAATGTTGCGGAGCCAGTCTCAGCTAGACCTGTGCAAAGACTCTCCCTATGAATTGAAGAAAGGTATGTCCGACATTTAACGCGGGCTGCGTCGGTCCTGGACTTTTCTAATTTATTAAAAACATGGCCTTGGCAGTTATTTTTCCATCACCGAGAGAGAGAGACAGAGAGAGAAAATAAACTACCCCTCCTATTCAGAAGTTTATAGTTTATGGAGATGGATGACATAAAAATGTAAACATCTCCACACACACACAAAAATGTCTTAACCAACCGAAAAGAAAAATTAAAAAAGGATTTGTATTAAATCTTATTCTGTATATTTAATGTAGCATTTTTGTATTTAAATTGATATTCAATATCTTTGAAGTAAATTATGAAATCAAGACACCTGTACAGGCATTTAATGTTTTTTTGTAATATAAATAATATACATTTGTGTTTCCCCCAAAACTGTTTCATAGTTTAAAAATACAAGTTTAATTTAATTTTTTACACCTATTGATTCTGCTGGGTATGAGCTAAAGTATTACAGAAAGGAAACAGGTTATACTCTTAGATTTAAAAAGTGAAAGAAACTGCAGGCGCCTTTGTAAAATGCAAAATATTTAATTAAAAGAGATTTTAACATAATGAGAGACACTCATTACTTTTTAGAAGCCTCAATAAACTGTCCATTGCCTTGGTCAAAAGGTGCAAACTGCAACTTTTTTCGAAGTGGGGATTGAAAGGTTCCACAGACCTTCAAGTGTGCCAGGGGAAAACCATAATTAGGCTGCAAGCCCCGGGGAACCTGGCCCTACCCAGAATGCAGATCTGGATCACTGATGCGGGCTGTTTGGGAGAGATTGGACCCTGGAGGAAGGAGAAGAGAGACCCAAGTGTGTGCGCAGAAGGGAGAAAAGATGGCAAAGCCAGCTAGGGACACGCACCACCCGAGCTCCATCGCTTAACCTAATTACTTCCAATCAGTGTCGTGTTTTATGCAAAGCAATCAGCTGGTGAACTTTGCTAATGAGTTCGATTTTATGCCGGATTTAGCCCTTATTACTATTTCAAGGGTGCTTCGGGCTAGTGCGGGCGGGAGCATTCAGGGATGCCAAGGGGAAGACTTTCCGAAGTCCCTGTCTTCTTCTCTGCCCCTTCAAATTTGGGCATTGATCTCTTCTTTGGATTTGATTAAATTATGAACGTTCCGTCTCAGACCGTGCGGGTGGCAGGCGGCCCAGAAGTGCCCGCTCAGCTGCGGGGCTGGGGTCGAGCGGGACGGGCGAGGGGACGGTTTCCCCCTTTCACAGGTAGGTGTCACACTTGTCCTGAATTTCAAGCCTGCACTTTACAGAGTCGGAGATTGCAGAGTGGGCGGAAGGGGAGGAGGGAGGGCCACAGCCACTTGGGGGAAGAGAGGGGAGCCCCTGAAACGATCCCTCCCTCTCACAACGGGCCTCTTTCTGGACAAGTGGCCTTCAAAAGTTCGAGGCCATTTGCCTAGATAACGAGGCCGTTGTGGACTCCATCAGGCTTGTCGTCGCTTTAGCACTTTTCCGAGCTCAGATGCAAGAGTCCGAGTAGCTACAAAAATATTTTGGGGGTTTTATTTTCTCGTTTTAATCCCGCATACTTCATCTCAAAATGAAAAGTCCAGATGCATTTGAATCCCTAATGAGGAAGAATCAACGCCCTGCCCCCGAGGCCGGCCAACAATGTTGGTTCGGGCTTGGCTGCGGTGCTGGCGGCTCCATTTTGCACCGAGTGCGGCTCCGAGATCTGGAGCCCGGACGCGTTTTACTTCGTGGGAAATTTTCAGCGGTTGGGGGAGGGACTAGGGGGGTGTTATGGCAAAAACATACCCCAGCGACGGGAATTAATTTGCTGTATTAAACCCAAGCCTGAGTGTAGAGAGGGAATGTGTTTGCACATAACACCGGCTTAATTAGGCTAAATCAAAATGCACATATTTGCATTTCTACTGAATATGACTTTAACCTTAACTCGGGGTTTTAAACCCACCCCGAAGTTTCACTGGAGTTGCTTTTGCTATTTCTTTTTTTTAACCTGCCACGGGGCTCCTTTAAGCTTATTCGAATTTAAACAAGTTTGAAAGCTGCATTGTCCAGATGTTTTAGCAAACAGCAGTCGACTTCAGGGTTTAAATTAGTGAGAAAATTCACGCAGGGAAAATGGTTTCAAAGCTGGAAGTGTGAATGATTAAATATGCATGAGACGATCGTATTTTATTTTGTCCCTTTAATTATAAATGATTTTTTAAACAATTGAATTCCAGAGATGACTTGCCCTCCCTCCTTCCCCCCCCCCACCCCGCGCCTCATCCCCCTCCACTCTCCCCTCTCTCCCCCCACAGCCTGGTTCACAATCAGCTTTCCCCCCTGTTGAATATGCAGCCCCAGGAGTCACCTTTTCTAAAAAAGTCAGAAGAATAGGCCAGTCCCCTTCTCTTAAGGGAGAGTTTAAGGACGACATCAACTCGGCGGGGTTTTGGAAGCATTGGCCCTAAACCCTGCCCAACGATTTTAAAAAGAAAATTACAGGCCTCCCAGTGTTCCCGGGAATATGCAAATGGCAGGGCGCAGGCCTCCCAAATCAGACCGCGAAGGCTCGAGGCTGGGAGCCGAATGCCCGCCGAGCTGCCTGGGAACGGGAACCGCGCACCCAGGAACGCTAGGCGTTTCTCTTCATCCAGGGACGGCGCGGGGAGCCTCCGGCTGGGGAGCTAAACCGGTGGGGGCTCCGCGGCTGCTGCCTGAGTCACTGTCCTCTGCCTGCATCCTTCCCGCCCTGGGCCTCTGCACGGTCTGCGGTTTTCTGTGCGCACTTGGTCTTCAGTACTAGCACCCAGTTACGTCTGGGTTTTTCTTCTTTACAGAGCTGGGTTTCGGTGGCCACCAGCTTTTCTAGTGTTTAGTGACTTTGAGTTTGGAGGTTGCCTGCCAGGCAAACGGGGGTTCAGGGCATTTAGGAAATGTCTTCCGCGCTTAATCCCAGAAGTGGTTGCGTGTCCGTATGATCCCGAGTTCCTGCCAGAGCCTCTTCTTTGCTGCGTCTCGGGCCCTCCAGCAGGCGAAGCCTCTTAGACGCGCTGGGGAAACTTCCGGCGTGTTCGGGGCTCAGGGTTTCTTCTCAGGCATGGATTGGGGCGCAGAAGTTGCGCGAGGCAGCGCCTAAGGTCCCGAGGTGCTGAGACTGTGCTGGCGTTTGCCACCTGTGCCTGGCTAGGCCGTTTCTGGGCCCCAAGAAACGCCTACCTTGGCACTTAGGGACCAGAAGCCGCTGGATGTCTAGCAACAGGGGTCACGGGATCACTCCGTGGGGTCTCTGTAAGCAGTCCCCTGAGGCAGTGCAAAACCGGGAACCTGCTCTGTGCGGGGCCGAATCAGTTCATGGGATTTGGGAGTCAGGAGAGACGTCTTTCTCCTCCCCGCTCCTACAACCCGGGTACCAAGGCCCTAAATGCCGTTCCCCTAGCCTGGGTGCGGGGTCTGCAGCAAGGCCTCCTGATTTGCAAACCCCTCCGGGCTGCTTATTCCCGGTGCCATGCGCAGCCCTTGGGACCTAGAAGACTGTGGGGGAGGGAAGGTCGCAAGTGCGGTTTTGGCACGACCGTGCCTCCTAGTCCACCTGTCCCCCACAGCTAGCTGCCGACTCGGACGGAAGCGCGGAACAGCGCAATGCAAACCGCCCAAAGTGAAAGGAATGTAATTGCGCTCCCATGACAGAGCCAGACGCGGATGCAGTTTAGGAAGGGCGCCGCCTACCGGCCCCTGAGAGCCATGCGATTCGAAGGGAGGGGGACCTAGAGGAGACCCCCGCTATCCCCCCACCCATCGTGGGGCCTTAGCTTTGAACTCCGGCCCGGACAAACTTAAACTGCTTCGCCACCCCAACGCGCCACAGCCCTGGACCTAAGACCCAGTTAGCATTGGGTATTTGGGGAGCAGGGCCCACGACTAGAACAGTGTTAACCCTACCGGTTCCCGCCACAGCTTCGGCACATTTCAAAGAACCAGGAGCAGGCAATTGAGAAATACGCTGCCGGCTGAAACAGCCTGCGGGTGGGGGCTGCAGCCGTGCGCGCCCGGCAGTTCCCGCCCCGCATCAGGTGTACGCACTTCCACTCCTGAGGGCCCTTCCACGCTCCAGCTCTGGACCCCGCGCAGTTTTAATTTGCGGTTTGGAAAATGGGGGTGCTACCGTTCAACCGCGCCCTCAAAGACCGTTTTGGTCTTAAGAGCTTTTGGCCTGTGGGGTGGACATCTGTAGAAAAAGGAAAAACAAAACAAAAGTACCCTCCCATTGCGTCGAACCCTCCTATTTCGAAAAGAACTTTCATGAGGTCGGCGTGGCAAGGCCTGCGGTGCTCACCTCGGCTTCGCCCTACTCCGCCAGAAGCCCTCATAGGTTGTGCTCACTGGTCTCCCCCAGGTGCAGGGTTATTAGGGGAAAGCGGGGCCCCTCGGGCTGGATCTTTGTTTCCCTCGTCACCCGGTCATCGAACAGGAGGGAAATCGGGCCCGACTGCGACCTTGCTGCCCGCTTTCCCCTTAAACTGGCTAAAGCTTCAGGACTGTCCCTAGACCCACCCCGCGGGTCTTCCTTTGTGTCCAGGGCAGAACCGATCTCCTTTTCGTTTTCACGATAACTGCGACTTGGGCCTCGGGCACTAGGCGAGCCCAGGTTGTGGCCTAACAGCAGATCGCCTCGGGGGCTTGGCTGCAGCTCTGGCCGCACCTCCAGCGCTGGGCGGCCTCTCGGGGCCAGTGGGGATCTCTGCCCTCGTGTAGGCCGCGGGCCCCAGCCCTGGGTCCCCAAGGCCGCTTGCCGGGCAGCGCTCGTTTCCCGCACCGGGAGGAGCCCAGCGCGCCCAGACACCACTTTCCCAGTGAAATCTGCTTTTATTTGCTCCGAGCAAACCCCGGGCTCTCAGCGCTCCCGCCTGATGGATGCAAATGTAAATGTGCACTTATTTAATTGGATCAGGCCCCAAGATAAAAGAGATAAACGGCTCCCCGTTTGCTAACTTATTTTCCGAGGCATACAGCGCCGCGTGGAGGGGAAGCTAATGAAGGAGCTGCGCGGCGCTTGGCACTCGAGCTCTCCGCAGCCGTGGCATGCTGGCCGGCCGGCCCCGCGTGGGCTGCAACTCCTTGTCGACCTGCTTTGCACTGGCCCTGCCCGCTAGATAGGGTCCCCCCGGGACCTTCTGTGCGCCAGGCTGGGAAAGTGAGAAGGCGTGGTGTTGGCATCGCGCTTACAAATACCCCACCCTCGCCACAACTTTCTCTTTTCTCTACCTCGGTTTGTCCCCCTCTCCTTTCTTACCCAAGTCTCTATGCTTGGGTCATACTGGCTGGGCCCATTCCATAGAAAATCCTTCCTATCTTCTTTCCCAGGCATCTTCTTAATTCCTCAGGCGTCGTCTTCCACCCCAATTGGAGGTTTCAGAAAAAGACGCGAGGACCTTGAAAAAGACCAGGTGCGACCCTCCAGCCCCCAGGGTCCTGCGGAGCCGCCCTCGAGAAGGAAGGACCTCCTCCTCTGTTCCCACAAGGCCCTCTTTTGGAGCACGAGATTTCTTTCAGAATCAGCTGGAAGACATGGATTAACCTCTTTTCTCCCAAATAATGTAGGAACACAATACACAGAGCACTTAAGTCATTGCAAGGGGTCGCGGAACCCCGAAAACCAAACATTAGGAGAAAGGGGTGCCTGGCTCTTGCCTCCCTGGGGCGGGAATTCGAACCTCAAGGCCAGCGCATCCTCCTTCCCGGAAAGTTTGTTTTCCAATTTGGGGCCTTGGTTTTTCGTTCCCGCAGTTTCTCTCACGTTCAGAAGGGCTGCGGAGGAAGTCGGGATGGGCTAGGGAGAGAGACCTGATGAAACGACCTGCCGAGAATGGGTACACAGCAATCGGTGGTGAGGGGCGCCCTAGGCTGAGACACTGTGGGCTGGAGGGCTGGACTGGCGAGGTTGGGAAGGGCTGTGTGGGAGGAGGCTGGGCCGGGCAGGGCGTCCCGGCCACGCCCCGTCCCCAACGCGCTGATGGATCGGCTTGTCAGGAGAGCTCTGTTCGCGGAGCCCATCAGAAAACACTTACCTCGCTAAACTGAAATTACTATCTTTTCAGGGGCTAATTTGTGTAACTCCCATGGAGGGGCTTGGAGGGGGTTTGATGAGGCATAAAATGATGATTAATGAATTTATTGGCCGCTGCTCATCAAACAAGGACTGGAGAGTTCGCGTCTGCACCCGCGGCCTGGCGGCGGCGCTCAACACTACTGGGGTTCAGCTTCCAGGGCCTCAGCGCCTGCTTGAGTTTCCCCAAGTGCCCGGTCCTGAGTGCTTTCCTTAGCTGCTTCCTGCTGGCGGTCTCCCCCACAACCCCATCCTAATTCGGGGCACAGGCTCTAGCTGCCGCCATCGCCCACTGCGAACCAGCTGCCCAGGCCTGGGGGGAGGTCAGCTGCAGGCCCATGGGGACAATGCCTTCTCCAGGACTGAGTGTGACTGTGGCACCCGAGGCAGCCTGGAGCTGGGGGACTGGAGTTGTCTTCCAAAAATGTTATAGTTTACCGGGTTGGTACTTGGGCCTCGGTGGCTCAGCCCTGCCTCCACAACTTACTAGCTATGTGTCCTTGGACAGATCCAATACCCAATCTGAGCCTCCGTGTCCTCATCTGTGAAATGGGGCTTTACCACTCCTGGCTTTGTGAGGATTCAAGTGCACGGCACATGGCTATCCTTCCTTATAGTTATTAAAGTCATGCTATTTTAAGACTTCAGTTCACTGGAGACGCTAGCTAAGGCCTGGGAATAAACAGAGGATGGGAGACAGAGGCTTGGGTTGTGACTTGAGGGAGAGAGAATCCTGCCTGAATGGCTGATCTTTCTCAGCACTTGCCTCCACCTTCCCAGCTTTCCTGGCTGGGGCTTGATAGCCAGGACAGTGAGGGAGACTGGAAGGCAGTTCGACCAGGGAGTGACCTGCTCAGAGTTGAGCTTTCTGGAGCTGCTACGTGGCTTGTTTACATGGCAGAATCTACTTTAAGGTTAGTCTGCTAGACAGTTCAGAACTTCTTCTTCTCATAACCCACCCTTTGTCTGCAGGCTCCTGTCTTTTGGAATCTGTCCACAGGACATTTTTGCTATTTCTGCTGGTTTTAATCAAGAACCTGCAGCCCATGAACTTATAATTTCAACTTGGATTATTTTCTCTGATTAAATCACCTCCCCTGCCTACCTCATACCACCTCACTCTGTCCGTCCCAGATCTCCCCACAGTGGACTTCTCCCTTGCCTTCCCAGGACATCCCGTGTTCCTGCAACAGAAGACAAGAAAGACCTTGACATTGACCTCTCTAGTGGAATGCCTATCCTAGTCTCTGTGTTAGTACAGCCCCACTTAAACTGTTCCCTTCCCTTACTCTAACCACTGTCAATTAAGCACCTGTAATATACCAGATGTACTGTTCTAGTCATTGGTGATGCAGCAATGAACAAAACAAAGTCCCTGCCTTCCTACACTTTAGAGAATATGACAGAAAATAAACAAATGAGTGAGATAATGACTTACTGCCATGTCCAGGTGATGAGAGTTATGAGAAAAATTCAGTAGGGTAAGGGGTTAGTGAGGGCAGTCTGGGAACCCTCTCTTAGGAAGCTCTCTTAGGTGTTTGCACAAAGACCTGGAAGAAGTTAGGGAACAGGCCATGCAGATATTTGCAGGAAAAGAGTGCCAGGCAGAAGGAAGGGTGAATGCAAGGATCCTGCAGTGGGAGCAGGTTTGAGCAGCAAGGAGATCTTTGTGGAAGGGGAAGAAGCCTAGGTAAAGCTAGGGTCAGGTTATATGGAACCTTGTAGGTCCTGGTGGGATATTTGGGATTTATGAGAGAGGGAGAAAAGGAAGAAGTGTGGGAGGATTTTGAGGGGAGTAACAAGATCTAACTTACGGGTTTTTTGTTTTGTTTTGTTTTGTTTTTGGTGTTTTTTGTGGGTTTTTTTTTTTTTTTTTTTTTTTTTGACAGAGTCTCACTCTGTCGCCCAGGCTGGAGCGCAGTGACGCGATCTCAGTCACTGCAACCTCTGCCTCCCAGGTTCAAGCGATTCTCCTGCCTCAGCCTCCTGAGAAGCTGAGACTATAGGCACATGCCACCATGGCTGGCTAATTTTTTGTATTTTTAGTAGGGATGGGGTTTCATCATGTTACCCAGGTTGGTCTCCTGACCTCATGATCTGCCCGTCTCGGCCTCCCAAAGTGTTGGGATTACAGGCCTGAGCCACTGTGCCCGGCCCAACAAGATCTAATTTATGTTTTAAATGCATCCCCAGGGTGTGAGAGCTGAAAGTCTGGTAGGACAAGAGTGCAAGTAGGAAACAGTTAGGAGGCCAATGGAGGATTCAGGGGAAGGGAATGTTGCTTTGCACCAACCTCTACTTGTTGGTACCCAGAGAGGCAGGGAGAAGTGCTCAGGTTTGGGCTATATTTTGAAGGCAGAGTCAACAGGCTTTACTGATGACGGATTGTATATGGGTGAAGAGAGAAGAGCGGAGAATGCTGGATGCCTCTAAGGATTTGGGCCTGAGTCCCCAGGATAATAGGGGGTGTCATTTGCTGAGATGCCTAACATTAAGGGAGGTGCAGGGATTTTTTTTTCCCAGAAAGAGGGTAAGTAAGATACTCTTTGCCCTGACCCTCAAGCCATTGGGCCAAAAGGAGCTGCTTTTGTGGACACGTGAGGCATCTAGTGGCAAAGCACTCAAATGCCCAAAGCAGACGCACAAGTCCAGGGAAAACTCAACAGATCATCTCTCCTGAAACCATAGACCTTACAGTTCTTTGACCACATCTCCCATTTCTTTTCTTTTTTTTCCTTTAAAAAATAACCTAGCTATCCATCTTCTCTAACTCTCTCTCTCTATCTCTCTAGTAAAGATAGGGTTTCACTATGTTGCCCAGACTGGTCTTGAACTTCTGGACTCAAGCAATCCTCCTGCCTCAGCCTCTCAAAGTGCTAGGATTCCAGGTGTGAGACACCACACCCTGGCCTCCCTGTTTATTTCTTTTCTCCTTACCAGTGGAGAAACTGAGGCTGAGGAAATGAAAATGATTTCTCCAAGCTCATGCCATGGGTTTAGAGACAGGGATGGATCCAAAACCCAAGTCTCCTAACTCCTAGGCCCGCATTTTTCCCTGCCTCATCCAAGCTAAGTTCTCTGGGATATCTGTATTTTAACAGAGAACTCCTGGAAACAAAATGCTTTAACAGAGAGGAATGAATTTATAATGGCGGAATCTCAGACACTGTGACAGGCTGTCAAGGGAGATATATTTAGGCTGGGCCGGGAAACATCTTAGCCCTCCTCAGACACTGCTGGAGGATGACTGCCTCCTCAGGACTCCGTGTGTGAAGTACAGATGAAGAAAAAGCTCGGGATGTGCCGTCTCTCCCAGAGACTCAACAACAAGGAGGAACTGGGGCCATTTCGCCTACCAGGGAGTGTTTTCTTTCCTAAACAATTGCTGTTTGAAAGGATTTACTCATTTCTTCTGTTTGAAGTGACGTCTGCCTGCCCACAATTATCCCATGTGATGCCAGCAAAAATTAATGTTCCTTTGCCCATCATTTCACAGCAACTCCTATCAAAGACAGATTGGAGTTGGGGGCAAAGCCCCCCATCGTGGGTCCTTCATGCATTTATTTTGAATTTTTTTTTCTGACATTTCAGCTTCACTGTTTTGTTTTTTTTTTCAATCCTTTACTTGACTTGGGGATTTTGTTTTGTTTTTTTTTTTTCTGTAAATGATCCGTAGCTTTGTCCCCAAGGGGATCCACAGGCCCTTAGGAACAGCATCTCAACATCTTTCAAGCAGAGTGAGACATCTGTTATCCCTAGATTCCAAATCCCCTCACCGTTCCAGAATGTTCCAGACACCTTCCCAACTAACATGGTTTGACATCAGACACCACATAGTTGTTTCTGAGACTTTTTTTTAGATTCAAACCACAAGATTTTCTGTTTGTTTGTTTGTTTTGTTTGCCCTCTATTTGTATCCAGTATCTAAGTCCAAACCCTGTGTAATAGGTGTCTTTTATTCCAAATACTCATCTATGCAAGATATTCATTGGTCACTGACGACCAATTTTCCTGGATCACATAAAAGAGAAGATTAGTGGCAACGTGGAGAAAAGGGCTCATTTGGAATAAATACCACCTCTTTGCTCTCATGAAGAGTGTGGCAGAAAAGTCATTGGCCTGGTTTATTTTGGTTGGTGGAGTTATTTTTCTTTCTGGTTTTTTTTTTTTTTAATTTTCCCTTTCAATCTGGCTAAGGCCTGACAAGTTCTAGAGCATGTAGGAGGAACATCTGGGGCACCATAGGGCTGGAGACTAGAAGGAACCAGAGCTCTGTACTCCATGCTCTTCAAACTCACTCATTCCAGGGCTGGAATGAGTGCAATTTCTATTTTGATTACTATTTAGAAAATAATTTCCTTCCAATTTTTTCATAATTTACTTATTTAGGAATATTTATAATGCTACTGAAACTGAAACAGAAGACACTTATAAAAAAAATTAATTCAATGAAATTCTTGGCCCCATGGGTTTGAAAGTGACTGAGGTTTCTCAGGGTCTCTGATTGCTTCTAGAGGCTTCCCCTGACCTTGTTCTTTCTTCTTTGCAGGCTGCCCTCAAAGTTATATGGGCTGCATGAGTATCTCTTCATCCCCACCTAAAATCATGTCATGTCTTTCCAGAGATGTGCTTACCACACTTTGGAAAATAGCAACTGCTTATTTTACAGATATGGAAACTGAAGTCCTGAGAGGTAAAGCAACTTACTCAAGATCAGTCAGCTGGTTGGGGACAGAGCCAGGGGTGTCTGCCTTCCCTTCCCCACCCTGCTCCCCCCGACTTCCTCACCGGTTCCCTCTGGGAGCTCTTTCTTATCAAACCCCTTGCACTGGAATCCTCATCTCAAATGTGGTTCTAGGGCACGGGACTCAAACGGGAGGGGCCTTGCAAAACCCTGAGATTTCAATGCTTCTGTCCCACTGGTCCTGCAGTACCTGAACCCTTTTTTCCTGTCTGTAGGGTCACTCTTTGGGGGTAAAAGGCCAAGACCAACAACCAAATATGCTCTTTGACATCATAAAAATCCCTGGCCCTTCTTTTCTTCTGCAGGGACAGGAGAGGTGGCCAGAGTTTGCACCTGTGAGAAAGCACAGCAGGGCGGGGGGTTGGGGTTCTCAGGTAACGTCGCAATGAAGGGGTAGGTGTCATCTTCCATCCAGAATTTTCTTCCCCAGGATCCCCTCGTGCCCTCTTTCTCCAGCTACTCACAAATGGGGTTTCCCATCCCAGTCCCTTCCTTCCTAAAGCCAACCACAGTGATGTGGTAATTGTTGAGTGTCAACAAGTGGGGGCTTTGGGCTCCCAGCTGTAATGTCACTCGAAGTCAATTCCCCCTAGCTTGTCCCTTTTCCCTTCTTTTCTCCTCGGGTTGGGGATCAGATAGGCCCTCCCCTACCTGTCCTGGAAGGTCAGCCATGCCCCTCAGTGCTGCTACCGCCCACCTGGCTTAGCACCCAGCTCTGCCTCTCACCCTTGCTCTAAGCCACACATCGACTAGCTGAATATATACAGGTTGGGCATCCTTAACCTGAAAATCCGAAATCCAAAATGCTCCAAATTTCAAAACTTTTTGAGTGCTGACATGATACTGGGAGTGAAATATTTCACACCTGACGTCATGAGACAGGTCACAGTCAAAACACGGGTAAACAACACATGGTGTATTCAGTGTCCCCAAGGGAAAAATAAAATTATCTTCAGGATATGTATATAAGGTGTATATTAAATATAAGTGAATTACATGTTTAGGTGTGGGTCCCCAAGGTATCTAATTATATATTTTCCAGGATTCCAAAATCCCCCCAAAATGCAAAATACAAAACACTTCTGGTCTCAAGCATTTTGGATAAGGGATACTCAACCTGTATCTGCAACTAGAAGGACCACATGCAACTCAATTTCAAAATGCCCCAAACTGAAGTTAAGCCCTCCCCATTCCTCCCCTTAGCCCTAGGTTCATATCAGCTTCTCCCCATGTCCTGCACCCAGTCACCAGTGGAGGGAATGTAGAAACCTCCTGGTACCTCTCTTTCCCTCCCTTTCATACTCTAATTGGAGCCTTTGTCCTCTGTTGCATGGACTGTCACATATCTCTGGAGTGTCTACCTGCCCTTATCAGCTTTGTACCACTTACATGAAGCCTAAAGCCTGGTGTGTCCTGGGTATTCAATAAATGCAGATGGAAATGCAAACAAATGAATGAATCCTAAGCCAATATATTTGAACTTTCCTATACAATTTCCCTATGAATTTTGAAAGCAAGCTGGTGTCAGACAGATGTGGGTTCAAATCCTGATGGCCCTCTGTTATTTGGAGTATATTAGTGAGCTAGATTAAATGCTCATGGAATCTAGACAGAGATGCCCAGGACACGTGGGGAGTGAGAAGGTGAGCTCCAGAGTGTGCCTGCCTGTGTTCCATTCCAGTTTGTGACATGCGCCAGCTGTGGAATCCCAGGTAAGTTCTTTCATCCCTCTGAGCCTCAGTGTTCTCATCTGTAAGATGGAGAGAATAACAGTATCTGGCTCAGAGGGCAAATGAGATAATGCCTGCCAAGCCCACCAAAGCACATGGTCAACAATCAATAAATGGAAGCTGGGCCAGGCACGGTGGCTCACACCTGTAATCCCAGCACTTTGAAAGGTCAAGGTGGGTGGATGGCTTGAGCTCAGGAGTTTGAGACCAGCCTGGGCAACATGATAAAACCCCACCTCTACTAAAAATACAAGAATTAGCCAGGCATGGTGGCACATGCCTGTAATTCCAGCCACTGAGGAGGCTGAGGCACGAGAATCGCTTGAACCAGGGAGGCGGAGGTTGCAGTGAGCCAAGACCCACCATTGCCAGCCTAGGTGACAGAGCAAGACTGTCTCAAAACGAAACACAAAAACAAAATAAGTGGAAGCTGTAGCCGTTATTACTTGATAAATATTGCTTCATATTATTGAAGATGGCTTCATCTGAGAATTTCTAAAATTGCATAGTGTGTTTTCTTCAGTTCTTAACTGCGTCACATCTTTTTGCTGACCAGCGATGTTTAAGGTGTCTAGAGTTAAAAAAAAAAAAAAAAAAAAAAAAAATTATTTTAAGAATCACGCCTCGGAACATTATTTCATTACTTAAACTTGCTGCTGACTCATCTGTCCCTTGGTAACTGAGTCTTTCTTTACCAATAACTTTAATTACATCAATTACTCATTTCAAAAACTGCTGAATAATGAGAACTCCTAGAGGTGACACCATGGACTTCTGTCACACAAGCAGGGACTTGTGGAAGGAGAACAGGTTTTTCTTTTCTTTTTTAATAGCATTCAGTACTTCAAACATGAAAAATTCATTCAGTCTTCATTATTTACTTTCTGTCTATCTATCTATAATTAGCAATCTTCATAGCAGGGGAAAATGACAATTCATAACTTCTTGAACTGAATTGAATTTGTTTCATCTTCTGACATTTCTGAGTCATAAGGCCCAAGTCTCTGCCTCTGGGGTAAAATAAATGTTTGATAATTCTAGCACCAATTCCTTTGCTAAAAGCTGCTAATTACATAGTTTATGATTTAACATATTACTTAAACAATTATCTTGTCATTAATAACAATAGCTACCTTATTAAGCTCTTAGTATATGCCAGTTATTGCTTTGAAGATTTTATATCCATGATCTCAGCAGAATCTCATCAAACCCTACAGAGTAGGTGCAATTATTATCCCCATTTTACAGCTGAAGAGACTAAAACATTGCAAGATTAACTTGCCTAAGTAGGTGTCAAAGTAAGAAATGTGCGTAGGAATGTCTGTCTCTCTTTCTGTGCCTAGACGCAACCAGGAGAGAGCTGCTGGCTGTTCCTTTTTTTTTTTTTTTTTTTTTTTGAGACGGAGTCTCGCTCTGTCACCCAGGCTGGAGTGCAGTGGCACAATCTCGGCTCACTGCAAGCTCCGCCTCCCAGGTTCACGCCATTCTCCTGCCTCAGCCTCTCCGAGTAGCTGGGACTGCAGGCGCCCGCCACCACGCCCGGCTAATTTTTTGTATTTTTAGTAGAGACGGGGTTTCACAGTGGTCTCGATCTCCTGACCTCGTGATCCGCCCACCTCGGCCTCCCAAAGTGCTGGGATTACAAGCGTGAGCCACCGCTCCCGGCCTGTTCTTTACTGCTATAGGCATTAAATGCTTTTCTGGCTATTCATGGCTCAGTTCTACTGTGAGTTGAATAAGGTACCTGCTATTTGCTGAGCTTGAAGTGCTATCAGACTGCAGGGAAGTGGTAATCCTCAATGTGGTGAGAGGAGTAGGTGGATGCCTAGGCTGGGCATCTCTCAAAACCCTGCCCCAGAGCACACTGTCTTCCTTCCTCCTCTCCAAGCCCTTGTACCCTAGCTCCTGGACTGTGACATCGGACTCCCACTAGGTCTCTCTGACTCCAGACTCTCCCTGCATCTTTTCATCTGCATACTCTTCCCTTATTAGCCAGGAGACAATAGAGCTATGGAAGGTTGTGGAGCAGGAGAGTGACTAAATCAAAGCTGCACTTCAAAAAGAGTAAAGTCAGGCCGGCCACGGTGGCTCACACCTCTAATCCCAGCACTTTGGATGGTTGAGGTGGGCAGATCACTTGAGGTCAGGAGTTCAAGAATAGCCTGGCCAACATGGTGAAACCTTGTCTCTATAAAAAAAAAATACAAAAGTTAGCCGGGCGTGGTGGCAGGCGCCTGTAATCTCAGCTACTCGGGAGACCGAGGTGGGAGAATCTCTTGAACCTGGGAGGTGGAGGTTGTAGTGAGCTGAGATCATGCCACTGCACTCCAGCCTGGATGACAGAGTGAGACCTTGTCTCAAAAAACAAAAACAAAACCAAACAAACGAACAAACAAAAAAAACAAAAGGAATAAAGTGCAGCTCCTGTATCTGTCATTCAAAGTTCTTCTTCCATCTGACCCCACTCTCCTTGTAGCCTCATGTCCCAAGACTCTTCATGGGTATCTTGTGCTGAACAGTCCCTGCCCACACACTTTTCCCAGGCTCTTCCTCTGCTTCAATGCCCTTCATCCAGGTCACATGTCTAAATTCACCTGCCCTTTTGAAACTCATCTTAAGCCCTTCTAGAGGTCTTCCTCAATGGCTCTAGCCCATAGTGCTTCTGCTGAGCTAGAGGCAATGTAGTTTATAGGCTCTGGGGTCATGGTAATCTGGGTTTGCATCTCACCTCTGCCACGTATCAGCTCTGTGACCTTGGGTAAGGGCTTAACCTCTCAAAGCCTCAATTCCACAATAGTAAAGATGTGAATCTCTGTGTCCTGAAGCTGTTAGGATGAGTGTGGGCATTTCTGGGGAATGTCTTATGAACTCATTAATTTTAGCATTGCCTACAGAGCCAGGTATGTTCGTTGGCCACATACTGAGTGCCCAGGTAGAAGACTGGAAACAAGATGATTCCAAAATACACACACTCCGGTGAGCTCTGGGCTGGCTGGCTACTGTGATCTTTTCATGTATGTTCCCTTGAACACATAGATCTGGCTCTGGGCTTTCCTGCTCTGTTTGTCCTGTGCCAGTACCATACTGTTTGTCTTACTATGGCTTTGTAATATGCTTTAATATCTGGTAGGGCAGTCCTTATATCTTGTTTTTCTTGGTCAAAACTATTTAACTTGACTATTTGGGGGCATTTATTCTTCCACACAAATTTCAAGATGAGTTTATTAAGTGTTTAAATTATTATATTTGTACCCTTTCTGCACCTGACACAAAGTTTTAGCTTCAAGACTATGGGGGTGAGAATATCCAGGTGATTCTCTGAGGACACAGGTTAAGAAAGTAATAAAGTACATGCCAGTGTTCTGACAGGACCTGTCTTGTGCATCCTGATGGTTCTTAGGTGAACCCGAGGACCCAGGTGCCTTGCCTTGGGTGGGTGGAGGGGAAAAAGCAAAGGCCCTTTGTGGCTCTGAGGTAGTGTGACAGAGGAGTGCATGCCCTGGTCCTGGAAGGCAGCACTCTCCTCTGCCTGCTGCTCTGGGCAGGGTGCAAAGCTGGCTGCCTGAGGACTTGGGGCTTCTGGTGCACCCATACCCAATGAAGGAGGTTTCCTTATTTCAATCATGTCTCCCTTAAATACCCTTGGCCCAGTCCTGACTCTTTCCTATCAAATGACAAGTACCAGGGATCCAGGTCATATGGTGACTAATAGCATGGGCCCCAGAGTCAGGCTACCTGGGTTCCTGTCCCTCTATGATGGATCCCTCCTCTGCCTATCTGCCCAACTCACCCCCACCCTTAGCAAGTGGCAGCACTACCATCTAAAAACCCAGGAGTCAGCCAGCTTTTCTCATTTTCTCCAAATTGTCACATCTAGTTACCAAATCTGGTTGATTCAACATCCTTGACTTTTTGCTTAAATCTCTCTTGTTCTCCATTCCCATGGCCACCACTAATCCAGGCCATGGTCACCTCTCATTTCCTCAGTGGCCTCCCAGCTCCATACTGCTCCCTGCAGCTGAAATTCCCCACTGAGGATGAGCTGCAGGTATAGTGATATGATTCCCCTGCCTAGAATAGTCAATGGCTCCCTATTGCCCTCATATAAGGCCCAGAGACTCCTAAGTATGATGGTGATTCAAACTTTAAGCTCTGAACCTGTAAGACAGTTTGTCATATCTGTGTTCTACCTTGCCTCTGAGCCTTTGCACACACTGTTCCCTTTGCTTGGCAAGCTCTGTCTTTCCCCCTCTCCCGCTGCCTTCCTACTGTCAGCCCCTGCATAGTGAAATATCTGTACTTGAAGCCTCCCCTCCCTTCGTGTCCTGCCTCTCTCTATGCTAAACATATGAAATAAGGGATAAGCATAAGTTAAAACCTCACTTCTACCCTTGACTAGCTGTGTGCTCTTGGATACTTAATTCACCTCTGAGATTCAGTTTCTCCATCTGTTAAAATGGGGCACAATAATAATGTTAGGAGTCCATTCCAGGCAGACACTTTAAAAGTCAGTGTCTGCTTTCCTGGCTTGTAGGACTGTTGTGAGAATTGCTGCAGGCAAACTTTCTAGGCCTGTGGATTGTTGCAGGCAAACTTTCTAAACAGATGCATGAGGCTCAATCCTACCGTAAGGAGCTTTCATTGAGATTGGACTCATAGCACAGTGGTTAACAGCTTCTTGAGAATCATTTTTTCTTTTTGTTCCCCAAGGGGACCCCAGTCTTGTTTGGGGTGGCAATGTGCCCTGCCCTAGGGGAGGAACTGATTATATTCTGTTGTAAGAATTCCATTTCCCTTTTGCATGATGCTCGCTTTTCCAGCCTTCCTTGCAGCTAGGTGGTCATGTGACTAATTCTGGCCAATGAGATATAAAAAAATCTACTAACCTTTCTGAATCTCAGCCTCTTATTTTATAAAATCAAAGTGCAGTGATGTTTAATCTCCCCTTTTCTTTTCTTTTGTCTTTTCTTTTCTTTTCTTGAGGTGCAGTCTTGCTCTGTTGCCCAGGCTGGAGTGCAGTGGCACGATCTCTGCTCACTGCAACCTCCACCTCCCAGGTTCAAGTGATTCTCCCACTTCAGCCTCGTGAGTAGGGATTACAGGCATGCACCACCATGCTCAGCTAATTTTTGTATTTTTAGTAAAGACGAGGTTTCACCATGTTGGCCAGGCTCGTCTCAAATTCCTGACCTCAAGTGATCCACCCACTTCGGCCTCCCAAAATGCTGAGATTACAGGTGTGAGCTACCGTGCCCAGCCTTTTCTTTTTCTTTCTTTTTAAAGCAGAAGATCCTCTTTTTTTTGTTCCAAAGAAATCTTACATGGAATCCTAATATATAACAAACAAAGCACAATTGCTGTAATTGAAATGGGAATTGGAGACTGCAGGAGTCCTCTCCCAGCCTTTCTGGGCAGTCCCTGTAGATGTCTACAAAATAATACTTGGAAATCCTCTGGGTTGGAGAATATCTGTATTCTGTAGTGGATATATGTTATCTTGTTTAATTTTTGGGACACCCAGATTCCATTCCTGCACCCTGAATTTCTCCCTGAGAACCACCATTCCATTTCCCCAGGTCCATACGCTTTTGATGAAGTTAATTCAATTTGGTTCCAGGGCTAGGCATATGATTTTGGCATGCCCAACATTTCATCCCACTGGACTCAGTGATTGGTTCAGGAATGTGCACATGACCCAATTTAGCCCAGTGAGATTAGATCTAGGATTTTTATTAAAATTGAAGAGAGGTGGAATTTTTTTCCCCATTAAACTTGAATTCCAGGACTATGAAACCTGAAAATAAAGTCTACATGGAAGTAAAGAGAGCTGAAAGATGGAAAGAGACCAGATCTCAGAGGTGTTAAGCCATTGGATTAAGATTTGCCTGAAGACAGACAGATCTGCTGGACCTTTGGTTTTGTGAGTCAATTTTTTTTTTTTTAATTTAAGTAGCTGGAGTTTCACCTTCTATTATTTGCAACCTAGAGTCCCAACTAGTACAGATTCCTTCCAGATCCAGAATCCCAGGATCCTCAGAGAGGTAGATTTGGGGGCTGTTCACCAACTTTCCACTTTTTCTTCTCCTGGGCACATGGTACGATTGCACTTCCTCACTCATTCTGAGTGGGGCATGACATATGACTATGGTGTATGACTTTCTTTGTCAACAAAATGTGAGTAGACATGATATGTGTCACTTCCGGGTGGGCTGTTTAAAGTCAGCACATGATTCACTCCTCTCTTTCTTTCCCATAATACTGGTCCAGATGTTGGAAGCTCCATCAGCCTGGGTCCCAGATTGAAGACAATGAGGAGCACACATCTCTGCTGACCCTTGATGGGTTTGTACTGTGAGCAAGAAATAAACTCTTATTATTTTAAGCCATTGAGATACTGGATCAGTTGCTAGAGTAGCGTACCTTAGCCTACCCTGAATGATAAGTGAATAATTCTTCTTTACTTCCTACTCCTTCTGTTCTTCTCCTTCTTCTCTTCCTCCTCCTCTTTTTCCTCTTCTCTTCCTCTCTCCTCCCTTTCTCCATCTCTTTCTTCTTGCAGCCTTGCTCTGGCCAGCAGTCTTGTAACTCTATTTCTTAACTTACCTTCTGTCAACAGACCATTAAAAGGGTTCCATGATTGCTCTTCTCCAGCCTTCCCAGTGACATCCAAGTAGACACTGGCAGGAGATAACCAGTTTACCTCAACAAAGTCATGCTGGTGGTATCCCCACTAGTGCCAATCAATTATAGCTGTCAGTCACTCATTCTTCCTAGTACTGGTCTCAGCAGGGACCAACTTCCTGATCATATTGTTGGACACACAGGGCTCTGAGTTCTGGAATAAAACTTTCTCCAGAAATTTCCATTCATTATCTTATGACAGTTAAAAAGATTCTGAAGTTTGTGGCATGGTATTCATAACATAATGCTCTGCCAAGATAAAAAATGGACAGGAAGGCACAGTGGCTCACGCCTGTAATCCCAGTTCTTTGGGAGGCCAAGGTGGGAGGATCGATTGAGCCCAGGACTTCAAGACCAGCCTGGGCAACATAGGGAGACTTCATCTCTACAAAAAATTTAAAAAGTAGTTGGGCATGGTGGTGCACACCTGTAGTCCCAGCTACTTGGGAGGCTGAGGTAGGAGGATCACTTGGACCTTTATAGTTGAGGCTACAGTGAGCTGTGAGCTTACCATTGCACTCCAGCCTGGGCGACAGAGTGAGATTCTATCTCAAACAACAACAACAACAATAAAATGGACAATTAAAAAAATTATATGCATCAGCTTTAGTTGTTAATAAGCAATTTTTAGGGCTGATCAGCTAATTAAGCCAATGCACAAGATTCTGCATCTGGGGTGGAGGTTTGGAAATGACTAAGTTCTGTTGAATGAAAAAGTAGAAGTAAATCATTCCTGAAGCTTGAGTGCGATCATCATCATTAACATATGAGACACTGTATAGCTCAGGAGTCTCAGACGCATCTGCTAATAGGGGCCAGACAGACCATGGTGGTTATTAGAGCAGGCCAGTGGGAGTGGTGGGGACCATGGAGACCTTCACAGGGATACTTCTTCTACATTCAGCTCTGGCTGATTGTCGCCATATAGGAATGTAGGCCCAATGTTGCTAGTTCTTCCATTTCTTCTTTTTTTTTTCTTTTTTCAGGAGACTTGAAATCCATCTGGTTGTCAACTAGATTTTTTTCTAAAATACTGTAAAGTTCAAACTTTGTCAGTGACCACAGGTAGAATGTTTGCTAGTGTATAACACATGGTCACCCTTATTATGTCTTGCCATTCTACATTGTCTCCATTCTACAGATTAGGAAACCAAGGCTCAGGAAGGTGCAGTGACTCCCCCAGATGGACATAGCCAGGTTCTGAAACTTGAACCTACACCGTTTGGCTCCACGTCAACTGCTTTCTCTTCCTCCTCTATCATAGCTGTCTCCTCATGGCTGAATATGTAATGGAGAGACTGATTGTACACCAAAGATTCATGCTTCCATTTCCATAGCACAGGTTGTGAGTGGGAAGTGGCTATGAGCTAGGGACTGCAATTCCTAGCCTCTCTTCTTGTTTTATTTTTTATTGTTTTCTTTTATTTTTTATTTTTTTCTGCAGCCTCTCTTCTAGATCAAGTCATGTGACAAGTTCTTGTCAATCAATGGAACATGATAGGAAGTGATATGTATTATTTCCGGGCAACAGCAATTAAGAAATGGGTGCGTCTTCTCCACCCTCTCTTTCCCCTCCCATAGCTTGCTGCAGAGGAACGCAGCGACCTTGGAAGCCATGTGTTGAAGATGAAAGGACCACAAGATGGAATACATCCGGGTTCCTGATGTATTTTCCTCCAAATACATCATTTGGAGGAAAGCCAACTCCAATGCGTAGTGCTGATTTTGGACTTGATAAATAAACTTTCATTGTCTTTAAGTCATTATATATTTTTGGTTTTGCTATAGCAGTTAGCATTACCTTAACTGATACAGACATGAATGAACTTTAAAACATTTTTCCTTTTTCCCTTCCTTAGTAACAGGAGAAGTTCATAATGGACACGGTTATCCACTTGAATCCAGCAGGTCTTAGATGAGAAAATGACTCAAATTAGGTTTGGTTTCTAGGGATGGGAGTGTAGTGGCCCCCAGTGTCCCAGTGTCACTGCCTCTTGACCCTCTGCCCTCTTCCCAACCTGGCATTAAAGGAGGCCTCATTCATGCTTCAGCCTGGGGTGAACATATTATCATTGCTGTCTTCTGGAGGAAGGCAACAGACAAAACAAGCATTCGGCCTGTCTGGGCCGCACACCCTCAACCAAGATAGGAGCCAACATGTTTGGGAACATCAAAGACAGTGTGGTATCTTAAACATAAGGAGATTAACATTTACAAAGGTTTGCCCCTCGGCCTAGTCCCAAGAATCCAGCAGACAGAGCCAGAAGGGACAATTAACATCGCCCATCCACACTGGGGTCTTCTGGCATCTAAGAAGATTTTCTTTTGAGCTTTCTGCTAGATCTGGGATGGAGGAGGCAAAGTCTAGTCTCATATTTGAGCAAGAACCCTTTGCACTCAAAAGAGATGTTAAAACATGCTGGGCATGACAGCATAGGTGTGAAGTCCCATGGGAGAATTCTGCCCCACTAAGTACTGTGCACTGGCACTCAAGGGGAGAGAGTTTTTACCCAGAAAGTCAGTACCCTCCTAAGCGAGCCAGTCAATACTGAGGTGGGCTGTGTGGCCAGAGGAGGGGTGAGGCACTGGTTTGCCTCTTTGAAGCAAGAGGTCAAGAATATCCCAACACGCTCCAAGCACCGGCAACAGTAGGCAATGGATGGGGGACCTAAATCCCTTACAGCTGTTGGAAACCATACCCTATTCAGAGATAATTGGCAATTAGTTAAACAACTCCTGTTTAAAACACTCCTCCTCTCCATCCTTGAAGACAGCTGTGTTTAAAAAGGGAAGAGGAGAGACTTCTCAGGAAACCTAATCTTCAAGTCAATAAAAACATAACAGAGCTCTGGGAATCAATGAGTTAGAGAATTTAGAACTATGTCCAGGCAATAGAACATCTTTCTAAGACCTATTGCTCCATTTTTCTCTTGCAGTACAACATAGCGGCCAAGAGCACAAACTTGGGGGTTAGAAAGGCCTAGGTTTGAGGACCTACTCTGCCACTTACAAGCTGTGGGAACTTGGGCAAGTTGCTTAAACTCTCTAAGCCTCAATTTTTTCATCTGTAAAATGGGCATGATAGTAATTGTACTATGAAGATTAAATGAGATGTTGCCTGGCACAGAGTCAGTACTCAGAAGTGTCAGCTCATAGGCATACAGGCCTATTCAAACCCAAATTCCTTAGCCTGGTATTCAAGGTCTTCTACAGTTTATCTCCAATCAACTCTTCCTAACTCTGCCTCACCTCATGTCCCCTATTATCTAGCCCAAAAGAACCAACTGACCAGCCTTTAGTTTCCTCTTCTGTGAAATGAGATCAATGAATTGGATTGTCTCTAAGGTTCCTACCAATCCTACTCTTCTAGGCCTTGGGAAAGCCCCACCCCATGCCTTTGACCACACCATTCCGTCTGCCTGGGACTCCTTTCTTCTCATCTTCATTTGTCAGTCTTATCAAGCCTGCAAGAAACCTTCCCTGGGAAGGGATTTATTTCTTCTTGTAAATCAGCTCAAACCAAAGTTGTCAATTGATGCCCTTTTGTTTGTCCTGTACTGTATTTTTTTTTTTTTTTTTTTTTTTTGAGATGGAGTCTTTCTCTGTCATCCAGGCTGGAGTGCAGTGGCACAATCTTGGTTCACTGCAACCTGCACCTCCTAGGTTCATGCAATTCTCCCTGCCTCATCCTCCCAAGTGGCTGGGATTACAGGCGCACAACACCACACCCAGCTAATTTTTTTGTGTTTTTAGTAGAGATGAGGTTTCACCATGTTGGCCAGGCTGGTCTCGAACTCCTGACCTCAGGTGATCCACCCACCTCAGCCTCCCAAAGTGCAGGGATTACAGGCGTGAGCCACCATGCCCGGCCCTGTGCTATATTTTTTAAAAGCAGAAAATATTACATTTTAAAAAATTTTCAACTTCTTTTATTTTTATTTTACTATTATTATTTTGAGACACAGGCTTGCTCTGTTGCCCAGGCTTCAGTGCAGTGGCACCATCATGGCTCACTGCAGCCTCAAACTCCTAGGCTCAAGGTATCCTCCTGCCTCAGCCTCCTGAGTAGCTGGCATGCACCACCACACCAGCTAATTTTTTGGTAGAGTCTGTGTCTTGCTATGTTGCCCAGGCTGGTCTTGAACTCCTGGCCTCAAGTGATCCTCCCACCTCAGCCTTCCAAAGTGTTGAGATTACAGGCATGAGCCACCACACCCAGCTGCAACTTCTTTTAAAAAGTCAAGCCGGACACGATGGCTCACGTCTGTAATCCCAGCACTTTGGATCACCTGAGGTCAAGAGTTCGAGACCAGCCTGACCAACATGGTGAAACCCCGTCTCTACTAAAATTACAAAATTAGTCAGTCATGGTGGTTCATGCCTGAAATCCCAGCTACTCGGGAGGCTGAGGCAGGAGAATAGCTTGAACCCAGGAGGCGGAGGTTGCAGTGAGCCAAGATAGCGCAATTGCACTGCAGCCTGGGCAATAAGAGTGAAACTCTGTCTCAAAAAACAAAACAAAACAAAACAAAACAAAACAAAACAAAACAAAACAAAACAAAATAAAACAAAAGAAAAAAAAGAAGACCTGGCAATCTGGGACCTGGACAGTTGTCTGGAGATGGCTAACTGCTGCCCCCTACAGGTGGGGCAGGTGTTTCTGAATTTTTTTTTCACCTCTGATGCTTTCCTAATTGACTGGTTTTCTGCCTGGGCCCAGAAGGCAATTTTTCTTCTCCTCCCCCTTCTCCTCCTCCCCCTCCCCCTCCTCCTACCCTCCCTCTCCCCTCCTCCTCCTCTTCCTCCTCCTCCACCTCCTCCTTCTTCTTTGTCTGGTCCTCCTATTCTTTGTGTGTGTGTTGGAGGGTGGTAATTATTTCTTGTCTCCCAGCTTATGTTGGAATTATTGATGTTTATATGCACCCTCATCTCCTCTACTGGCCTGTGAGATTCTTGAGGACTGGACCCATATTCATTCGTGAAACCCAAAGGACCTGGCCTAGAGTCTAACTGCAAAGAGGGGATGAGCAGGGGCCCTGCATGCCTGTGAATGGAATCCCTGCAGTTGTACAACCCAGCCAAGTGAGTGAGTGAGCTTGTGAGTGAGTGAATAGGTTAATGAATGATGAAGATGTGTACTTACATAGCACCTCTTATGTGCCAGGCACTGTACTAAATACTTTACAGATGTTAACTTATTGTAAAATGAATGGACACAGGAGTAAATATTGAATGAATGAGTCCCTGTGCTTGATTCTTGGCTTAGGGCTGATGACCACTTTTCTCCAGGAGATATGAACATACATTCTCAGTTCTGAGCCCCAGTTGGCTTGGGAGCTTTGTCCACGTTCTAGACCTTGGTTTCAACAAGCTTTACTCACATCAGTGGAATGGGGTTGAGGAGATTGTGATTGTCCCAACGTGATAAAGTTGTTGATTATCCAAAGAGCTGCTCCATCCCCTTAACAATAGACAGAGGCCACTACAGCTGCGATCTAGACTGCCTGCTTGGTTTCCCTATTTTTTTTTTTTTGAGACGGAGTCCCGCTCTGTCTCCCAGGCTGGAGTGCAGTGGCGCGATCTCCACTCACTGCAAGCTCCGCCTTCCGGGTTCATGCCATTCTCCTGCCTCAGCCTCCTGAGTAGCTGGGACTACAGGTGCCTGCCACCATGCCCGGCTAATTTTTTGTATTTTTAGTAGAGACGGGGTTTCACCGTGTTAGCCAGGATAGTCTCGATCTCCTGACCTTGTGATCCGCCCACCTCGGCCTCCCAAAGTGCTGGAATTACAGCCACCGCGCCCAGCCTGGTTTCCCTTTCAATGTTCAGTCTCATTCCCTGAGAGTAGGACATTCTTTGTGTTTGCACAAATGTTTGCATCAATCTGTTTCATGTACATGACATTTTAGAGCTTAGTATTTCTTAATTCATTATCTACTTTGATCCTGAAGAGTTCCTTATTTCTCCCTCTTCCCTACCTCCATTATAAGGTATGGAAAACACACATTACTTTATACTCATTTTACAGATGAGGAAACAGAGGTCAAAATGGAGAAAAACGATTTGCTCTAGGTCTTACTGCAAGGTAGAGATTCTAATTTGCACTTCTGGCTCAACTCTTTTTCTGTTTCATTGCAAAAATGTATAATACTTAGGTGGAAGAACATCCCAATCCATTGGCCACCATTGTGATATTAACACAGAGGAGGACATGGTGGTTCTGTTGATTGAGGGTGGTGGAGGGAAAGTGCAGAAAGAGAGGCCTGATTGGAGGTGGCTGAGGAAGACATTGAGAAGGGGCTTGGGGACAGGGACAGAGGAAGCGAGAGTGATAGCACTCTTGCACACCCACTGGACCCATTTGTGTTAGCTCCCTGGGCCCATGGGCAGGCACATTTCTGATCCATGATGTTGACAGAGGACCCAGAACCCAAGCAAGGCCATATGCAAGTTCATGTTTTAAGGGAGCAAACTCTAAGAAAGCAAGAGGTGTGAAAGTAGAGGAGCAAGCTACTCCTGGGGCAGCTGAGGAAGCTGATCGCCCCCACCACCCACAAACCCCTGAGCTTGGCAAAGCCCATGTAGTCAGGTAATCCACACACTCCTGCCTTAGGGCCAGAGCCACCCTCCCATCCCTGCCCTCTGGAGACCAACTGTCCTTCTTCCTCTAGGTCCTGTCTCCTGCCCTCCATTCCATGAGGTCCTTGAGTAGTCTTGCTGCCAATAGAACCCAAATGGAAGAGGTAGCTTGGATTCTGTGGTACTGTTCCCCATCTCAGGCCATCTTGCTGGTTATCTTATTTGAGTTTTGTGATCATGTGGGAAGGAAGCAAGGAGTCCTCCCCATTTGACAGATGAAAAAACTGAGGCCAAAAAGAGTTCGGGGGCTTGTCCAAGGTCACACTGTGAGTTACTGGCTTAGCCAGGACCAGCATCCAAGGCCTGGCTTTAGGAGTTTCAGTTTCTCGTCATCTTCTCCAGGTTTTACTGACATTAATTCCCCTCCTGATGGCTCACCTTCCCCTTTCTGCCTCCAGAGGTAAGACTTGCTTGACAGAGTCTGCCAGAATGATTTGGGGTTTAGTTAAAAACTAGGAATTTCTGCCCCAAGCCACCCAATGGGAAGATAGTAAGCAGAAAAGAAATCCCTCAGAGACAGAAAGCAGGTGAGAAAACAGTTTTCAGGGACTATGTTACTTGGATGATGGTAGTAACTAATACCCGACAGGGTATTACCCTGTGACAGACACTGTGTGCTAAGGGCTTTACATGAATTAACTTATTTCATACCCTTAATAGCCATATGGGAGAGAGACAAGATTATAACGTGCGATATCAGAGAAGTTAAGCAACTTGCGCCAGGTCACACAGCTAACAAATGGCAGAGCTGGGATTTCAACTCACAAGGCCTGGATTTAGAGTCTTTGCTCTTAACATGTATTAGCTTATTTCATCTTCCCCATGCTTCTGTGATAGGGGTACTATCAGTACCTGCGTTGTAGAGATAGTAAAACAGAGATTCAAAGAGAAAAGGGGATTTGCCCAAGCGGTAAGCTAACAGCCTTGTTCTGTTTGAGTCCAGGCCAGACAGCACCTCTTTCACGTGCATACCCCAGGAGTGGAGATGACAGATGCTGACCATAGCTAGCACTGAATGTGTATGCATAATGCGTCAGCCACTGTTCTAAGTGCTTTGTGAGTATTCACACATGCAACCCTTACATGGGCCTTATGAAGTACATACAACTTACCCCCATTACACAGATGAGGAAACCGAGGTCCGGGGAGGTTAAGTAGCTTGCCAAGCATCACACAGCTGGTAGGTGGTACAGTCTGGCTCCAGAGCCCTTCTTCTTTTCTGCCTGGTGTGCTGGACAAAGGCCCATTTTAGGCCTAAGGGACATGAAACACTGTGCAAAAATAGCATCTAGGTATGGGAGAGTTGTATCCAGGAAAACATCAGCCTCCTCCACTCCGAAAAGCACCAGAATAAAAGCTGATGCTCTCTGGTGCAGCTCAGATCAGGGTTTGGGAGGCACCCTCAGCTGAGATGCTGAGAACCCAAGAATGAGACAATGAGATGCTCCCCAGAGGCTTGGCAGCCTGGGGAATTCAGTGGGTTCTCATTAATGGAAGTCCACAGGATATGCCCAATAAAGGATGTTGCTGATTGGGAAGACCGGCCCCTTGCTTTGCACAGAGGAGATCCCAGTGTCAGAAATTATTAGGGGTCAGGTTTGTCTGTGAGCCAGGCTGGCAGCCAGGGCAGAGGTAGTGGGGAGATGAGAGGAGAGGGCTATTAATAAGACAAAGAGGAGGAGAGATGGGATGGATGGGGAGGGAGTGAGAGTGAGATTGAGAGAGAAGCAGAAGAGAAGGGAGACATACTGAAGCAATCGGAAAAAAAGTCAAAGAAGACAGCATGATTTTCAGCAGGCTCTTTTTCATCTCCCATCCCCCACACCCTTGACTCCATTCCTTTTTGCCTCTCGCCTCTAAGTTGGCGATTAAGTTATCATACAAATAACAAAGACAATGGAAGTGGCTTCTTGAAAAATGATTTCAGGAAATAAATAATTGTCTTCATGAGCACTGGCCAAATACAATGATTCTGGTTCCTTTTTTTTTTTTCCAAGATGGCACTAGAGAGGGAGAGGTGGGGAGCAGGTCACAGGCCTGCTGGTGGAATTGCCTCTCTGTGGCTCTGTCTCTCTGTCTCTGTCTCTCTCTCTTTCACAAGTGAAGGTACATTTCATCATCATGTCTGACTATCCCAGCCAGGTAAGTGCTCAAGACAATGAAAACTAGAGACATAAAGCAGGCCGCAGCCTCCATCCCCAGGTGGAACCCAGAAGCCAGCACCCAGAATGACAGGGAGCCCAGTCTCTCCCCTGAGACTCCAGCAAAATCTGCAGTCCTCTGCCCCTCGGTTTTAGGGCAGAAAAGCCTGCCACCCTCTTGCACTCCAGGAAAAGCAAAACTCACCCCCAACATACCACCCCCACCCCAAAAGAGCTTGGAGGGGGAATGTGTTTCATTCAACTCAGGCAGAAAGATAAACTTGTTCCTCCCAAGAAGAGGTACATTTCCCTTGATGACTCCAAGTCCTACATTCAGAGCTCCTGGTTAGAGCTCCTAGCTAAGGATGGACAGCTTCTGTGGAAGTCTTTGCAGATCATAACAGGTGGTTTTCTTTTTGTTTATATTTTACAGTGTTGATGGTAGCTTCACGGTGTGGTGTTGTCTCCTACTTATGTGTAACACTTTTGTTCTTCTCGTCTTTCATCCCTCTCTCCCTCCCTTTTTTCCCTCCTTTCTTCCTTACTTTTTTTCTACCTTCCCTTCTCTCCCTTCCTTCCTTCCTTTCTTCCCTCCTTCCTTCATCTTTCCTTCCTTCCTTCCTTTCTTCCCTCCTTCTTTCCATCTTTCCTTCCTTCCTTTCTTCCCTCCTTCCTTCCGTCTTTCTTTCCATCCATTCTTACTTCCATTCTTTTCTTCTTTCCTTTTTTCCTTCCCTCCTTCCATCCTTCCCTCCCTCCCTTCTCCTTCCTTCCTTCTTTCCTTCTTCCCTCCCTCCCTCCCTACCTCCCTCCCTCCCTTTCTTCAACACACATTCACTGAGCACCTACTCTATGTCAAACTCTGTTCTACATTCTGGGAGTACAGCAGCAAGGTAGGCAGACAAGGCCCCTGGCTTCATGTGATTTACATTCTATAAAGAAACTACAGATAATCAACAATCAACTACAGACTCACCACCAACAATCCTTTAAATAGTGTTAAGCGCTATGAAGGAAAAAAATGCAGGAGTGTCACGTGGTGAGGCAGGAGTGTCATGGTGTTGGCTGGAGAAGTGGGGTGGGGGTGTCCATACTAGGTTGGACAGTGAGGAAAGGTGCCCCGATGCTGTCTGTGAATGAGGGGAAAAGCAGTAAAAGGAAAGGTCAGGACGGAGGATGGGGAGTGGCATGGGATCCTACAGGACATGATTTTAGATTTTCCTCGGGTGAGTTGGGAGCTAGGGCACAGGAGCGGCATGATCCCTCCAGCTGTGGTGGCCATGGGTAGAGGGGCCAAGACAGAGGCAGGAAGGCTGATGCAATGATCTGGGTGGGAGACTGGCAGAGTGAAAGCAGTGGAGACAGTAAGGCTGGGGGATCCTGGGTGTATTTTGAAGGTAGAGCTGGATTTGCTTAGGAACCGGAGAAAGTTAGTGTCATCCTTGGGTGATGACAAGGTGAGTATGAGTGAATGGTCTGCAGCTCTCCCCTGGGGGTGAGACGTTTACAGCTCCTATGCATGCCTCTGCTTTGGAAGCAAAGGCAGGGAAGCTAACACGTTGACTTCCTTCCAGAGCTTTCTGTTGGCCAGCAGAGAAGGCACCCTCCTGGAATGTTTATCCTTGCCACCCCTGCCAGGCGCCTCTCTGCAGAGTGTTCTTATCCCCTTTTTGCACAGGGTAAAAAATACATATATTCCTTGATTTTCATTGATCCATCTTGAATCAATGCTTTTAAAAAATCTCATGCACATTTGGCTTAAGAGCCAAAGCACGCATTTTATGTTTTGACATGGTGTCATCGATCGGAGGCACGTGTGTGTGTGCCCCACCTGCACAAGCCCCCCGCCCATCCCCCCGGGGGCCGCCCTGTCGCGCTGCGTCCTTAATGGCCTTGCCCCTGCCTGCACCTTCAATGCCTCCCCTGGCCCTCAGCACGGGGCCCTTTCTCAGGTTTTTTGAAAGAATCGATAAGGTGCCGAGGCCTCCTGTGGCTGCCTGTCACTCACACTCCACCATATAATAAATTATGTATCTCTCTCTCTCTCACTCTTGCTCTAATTTTTATTGCGTTTGTTGATGGCTCTGTGATGGTTGACTTTGTCCAGGCTCAGAAGCAGGGTGCAGTTGAACTTTAGTGAGGACATGGAGAAGGGGCAGCAGGTTTAGGAAGAGGGGCCATGGGGGCAGTGGGGGAAGAGGAGAAGGCATTAGCTGCAGACTATGAAAATGGGCTTGCTCTGAGCTTCTGGGGCTTAGGAGAGCTAAACTGCTTCCTGTGGTCTTGGGACCTTCTCAAAGGGACAGGGCTGTATCAGAAACCCCCCAGGTTTCAGCCTAGGAAGAAACACATATTTCTGGGGGGAAAGGGAGAGATTAAGGTGGCATACCATAGCATCTCCTGCCGGATGTTCTACCCTGACTTTTGGGCCAACAGGGAACTTTGCTGAGGCTGGGTCAAGCCATGGGTGTGGAAACAGTGGGTGTGCTGGGGAGTGGGCTTCCTCACTTAGGGGCCTCCCGAACACCCATCCTGAATGATATGTTAAAAGAACAGTAGGCAGGAATGCAGGAGGCCCAATCCCTTGGCCCCAGTTACTGTGTAACTAGAAACAAGCCTGTTCTCTTCCCTCAAATGTATAGCCAGGAGATCAAAGTAGCTGATACTTACAACAGCGGCCAATTATTGAGCACTCACTATGTACTGTCTCAGGTCATCTCCACAACAACCTTTAGGCATGGGCAATCCCAATCCCAATTTACAGATGAGCAAACTGAGGCCAGAAAAGTTAAGTTGGTTGCCCAAGGTTGCGTGGCTAGAAGTGAGCAAGATTTGAACCAATGCCTATCTGGCTCCAGAGGCCATGCTCCTAGTGGCTCCGCCTTGCTAACTATTTTTGTTGTTCCTGAGACCCCTGCTCTTTGCCTCTTTGGTTCTCTTAGAATCTGTCCCCATGGCCTTTGCACCCTCTGTCCCATTAGTGACCTCAGTCACTAATGTCTGGTTTTCCTCACCTCCTCATTGCTTTTTCAGCTCCTCTAACATCTTTGTGGCCAACTCTCTGAATTCACTTCCCTCTGTTGAGTTCCTGGAGTGGGTTTTGTTTGCCTGGATGCATTTTGAGTGACAGATTCAAGGGCCAGCCACTACTCAGTGCCAACTAGCTATTGCTCATCAGTAGCAGGCCCATGGGCCTAGCACGGCCTGCTCTTCTAATCCCTCAAGCAAAGCCAAGTGTCTGGATTTTTATACAATGCCTCATTTTTACATGTTAACACCAATTCAAGCTTTAAAACTACATTCCAAAGACTGAATACAACCTGTCCATGGGTCCCAGCTTGCAACTCTGCTCCTTATCGTGACTCAATGTTTTTTGCTGCTGTTTCCTTCTTTCAGTACTTCTTGGGTCAGATCCTAAGGAGGGGAGTAGGTTTGGTCAGCTCATGCCTTATGCTAGGTCAGTCACTGACCACTCAATGGATTCTCTGCCTTTGAATTGGGTGCCCTCCCTTGGCCAAATACCTAAGGTTAGGGGGTGATCTCATGGCACAAAACCACATTGATGAAGCCTGTTATTTGGCAAGATGGCTTGCCTTTTAATCCAGTGTTCTTTCCATCTTACTTCTTAGGCTTGCTTTAGTTAGTCAGTACTTTGTTTCATTTTGTTGAGAATGAGAGCCAGGACTATAACCTAGATCTCCAGATTTGGATAAATCTATTAGGACTTTGGCTTATTTTTATGAAAGACCAAAGGCTCAGGCCTTCTTTCTGATGATCCTTCTAGGCCTGGTGGTCTACGGTTCTAGAGATTTCTTTTCTGTAGCATCCATCCATCCGTCCATCCATCCATTGATCCATTTATCCCATCTATCTATCTATCCATCCATCCATCCATCCATCCATTGATCCATTTATCCCATCTATCCAACCATTCATACATGCATGCACTCATCTATCCTTTCATCCATCTATCCATTTATCCATCCATCCATCCATCCATCCATCCATCTATCCATCTACTCATCCATTGATCCATGTATCCCATCCATCCATCCATGCATGCACTCATCCATTCATCCATCTATCCATCCATCCATTCATCCATCCATTGATCCATTCATCCATCCATTATCCATCCATCCAGAAAATATTTATTAATTATCTACTATGCACCATACCAGGCACTGTACTGTGCTGTACTTTATACAAGTAGTAAATGACACAGATCAGCATTGTCCCCATAGAACTACATTCTAGTCAGAAGAGACAATAAATAAGCAAATAAATACATATATCAGGTAATTTTAGATAGTGATAAGTGCTATAAAATAAAGAAAACCAAATAGAAAAATAGGACCAAGGGTAAAGAGATACTTTAGTGTGGCTGGTTAGGAAAAGCCTGTTTGAGGATGACATTGAAGTTCAGATTTGAAAGTAGATCTGAGGAGAGAATATTGTAGATAGACAATATTCTAGATAGAGGGTCAGTGAGTATAAAGACACTGAGAGTGAAAGGAGGAGCAGAATGAAGGCCAGAGTGGTTGGATCCACAAGGGAGAGAGTGATAGGAGATAAAGATGGAGATATATCTGGGCCCAGATCTTCCAGAGCTTTGTAAGCCATGGAAAGAACTTGAAGTTTGATTCTGAGTACCTGGGAAGCCATCTCTGACCAGGGGAACTCCTTTGCCTGTCATCTAGCTGTGACCACTGCTTGGGTATTATATCCCTACAGAGACCAGAAGCAGCTGATGTGGCTAGGCTAGGTCCCAGAAGTGAGCCTGTGTCATGAATGTGGGAGGCTGGACATCCCACTTGGCCTGGATGAAGCTCTGAGACCTGTGCTTTCAGCTGCGCCTGTGCTTCAGGATTCAGGTGGGGAGAAAAGTCATGAGGTCAGGCAATTCATGCTGGTGGCTAGGGGTTGGCTAAGCTGGGGTTAGGTCTTGACTCTGCCTGATGACCTTGCACAAGTTACCTACCTCCTTGAGCCCCAGTTTTCCCATCTGTAAAAGGGACACAATCACAATGCCCTCCTGTGGCTGTTGAAATGATTAAGTGAGATAATGTACAGAAGAGCTGAGCACATGTTGCTCAATATATTTTAGTTATTTTTTCCCATCATCATAATGTATTAACAGCAGAACTCTCTGGAGTTTGGGTTCTTGTGGAAGGAGGCAGGGCGGGGATCCTGGGTACCATTTGTTTTAGTCCAGGGCTCTATTAGAGGCAGAACCGCTGTCTGAGACAGCTGTCTCTGCCCCCAGCTTAGAGTAACCTTGGGATCTTCATCTGTAATATGAGGGAAGTGGGCTCAGTACACTCTTTGACCTTCCCCTCTGACATTCCGATGCTCAATTCTGACCACTCCCAGAGGTGGGACTGAGTCTGCCCTGTACTATGGGGAAGTCGCTCAGGCCTTGAGGCTCAAGGTTGGCTGAGGGTCGTCTGCGGGCTTGAAGTCATCTAAGGTAGGATCCTCAACTCCTAGTTAGCTAAGATAAAGGACCTTGGTACCCAACTGAGAAGAAGCTAGTTAAGAGCAAATAATGGTTCCCATTGTGCTTAGACTATATTTCATTCAGCCAACCCAGCGTTCATCCAACTGCAAAAAACCCAAACTTCTAGCACACTGTGTTCCAAGCATGGTGCAAAATTACTTCCTGAGAACTATTTGAAATAGATTTCTTCATGTTATAGATGAGGAAACCAAGAATCTAAGAGGTCAAATGGATTATCTAAGGTCACACAGCGAATGCATGTCAGGATCTCAGCTCTTTCCTGTTCTCCATGCCTTCACTGCTTCCCAACCAAAGCCACCACCGTCTCTCATCTGGAAGACATCAATAGCCTCCCCACTGGCCTTTGGGCTTCCATTCTGCCTCCCTCCAATCCATTTTCTACAATAAAGACAGACCGATTTTTTTTTTTTTAAATAGAAACGTCATACCTTGTATGTACCAGGCTCTATCCTAGGTGCTGGGGATACAGCAGTGCAAGCTGTCTTCATGCTACTCTGGATTCCTGTTGCTCACAGGATAAAATTCAACATACCAAGTGTCTTGACTGTGGTAGAGGCAATGGGAGTGTCCTGCCCTAGGGTCAGGCAATAAGGGATTTTCTCTGGAGAATGTAAACACAATAATAAAACCAACTAAAAACTGATCTTTCTTTATGATTATCCTGCACCAGCAATTCCATACAATGTTAGTAATAAAATACTCCTCTCTGCTTGACCTGTAAGTGGGTGGCCATATAATTGATCACTACTAATAATTACATCAAGACAATAAGCATAAACAGAGACATCTAAGGCCATACCTGTAAGGCCCTTTGGAATCTGGTCCCTGCCTACCTCTTTAACCTGATATCTTTAAAGTTTCTACCTCATTTAAGCAAAAAGGCCCACTTTTGACTCTATATACATTTCCAACTTCTCCTTACCTTGGGGCTCTGCCCAAGAACTAAAGGATGGCACTTGTCCAGAGAAGGGGACTGGGCACTGCAGCCAGAGGGAAGGACAAGGCTCAGGGCTTTGTAGCACTTCCCTTGGTTCTCATGCAGGATCTGCAGGCCATGGGAACTAATTAGGGTCTTGGCTGAAATATTGCATCCTTAGAGAGGCCCTGTCTAAGCCCAGAAACCAGGAAGTCTCTAGTGCATAGTTCTTTCCCTTTATGTCTCTTATGACAATGGTGATTGTTTTGTTACCGGTGTGGTTGCTATTTTATGACCCTCTCTTAGTCTCTAAGTGCCATGGCATTGGAGGCCATGCCTGATTTGCTCATGGTTGTACTTCCAACACCTAACACAGTGCCTGGTACATGGTAGACACTCACTAAGCATTGCTGGAATGGATGGATGGATGGATGGATGGATGGATGGATGGATGGATGAATGGTGAAGCTGAGATCCAAATCTAGGCTGACTCAAAAACCCATGATCTTCCCACCACCTTAATTCCAAGGCTGCCAGCATGGTTGAAAAATCAGATTATATCCAGGCAGGAGGGCCTTCTTGTCAAAGTCAAGGCCAAGATCAGTGGGGGAAAGGATCAGGTAAAAGCAAAGGATCCAGATGTGCAAATTCCCTTCAATGGGGCAGATGTGACCCAGTGATTCCATGCCAGGCATAACCGTTGCATCTGGTTGCTCATTTCCATTAAAGGAATTGTAGCAGGTGCAAAAACCTGAGATTATCCCAAGAATTAAGATATGAAAAGCATGTTAGATCACTAAATTCCAATTAGGGAAATTAAATTGTGCACACTCCCTTCCTGACGGAATATTGGGAGCTTGCATTAGCTCTGGGCTCCAGTTCTAATAAAATTAGAGAATAACACTTTAATTGAATTGTGCTTAAAAGGATCATGCTGACAAATGTGATTGTATCTGGCTGGGATGCACACCTTCTCCAGCAATCATTAAATCCAATGAAATGCCAGTCTCAGGATCTTGACAGTTTTCTGAAACAATCTGTGAACCGTGCTGTATCTTGGAGTATCTAATCAATTTAGAGCCGCCTCATTAGGACTTGGCTGCTAACGGATACTTAAAAATCAAAGCAAATTACTGCACTCCATGGATAACTAGCTAATCATATCGATACAACATGGCTGGATTGTGTTGCAACAATTCATTTCCTCTTTAAGAAGCCACTGTCACCTATAATTTAGGGATTGAGATTCATAAGCCTGATGCAGACAGCTCCGATGTCAAGGATTTTCCTGAGCACAGGGCCAAGGGGTGCACATCACCCCAGCTAATTAGGATAAGCTAAAGCCAGCCTTTGACTCCCATCTTTCACACCCTACCTCATTCCCAGATATTGAGCCCAAGACTCTGTTATACAAAAGAAGAATCAGAGGTTCCGAGATGGGTAGCATCTTTCCCAAGATCACACAGCAAATGAGTGGCAGGGCCAAGATTTGGCCCTTCTTGACATCACATCAGACTTTCCAATATAATTTCAACAGAAAATTAGAACAGTGATTTTTCTTTCATCGATAGTTTACAAGAGTCCCATTTTAATGATCTTACTAATAATGAACATTACCATCATCATTATAATACCAATGGCCTATCCTTATATGGAACTTATTAGAAATATAATTCATTTAATCCTTTCAGCATTCCTAGAGGTATGTTCTGTGATTATTGTGATAGCTGTTAATGCCATCTACTAAATATGTCTGGCTCTTCTGCTCCAGTACACATGGTAGGTCTGTACTTCTTGGCTTCCTGCGGTCAAGTTGGCCAGGAGGCTGGTTCTAGCCAAAGAGTTGTGAATTGAAGGACTGTGTGTTATTTACAGGCAGAACATTTAACTGATGTTTCAAGATCTCTACCATTCTTTTTACCTCTGCTTCATCGGGCTGAAATATTTGAGTCAGTGGCTGCCCCGAATACAGTAAGCAGAAACTCCTAGCTAACCAACAATGGTGATGTAGCATGAATTAAAAGTAAACCTGTGCTTTTGGAAGCCTCTGAGATTTTGGGGTTGTTTGTTATTGCAGCATAACCCAGCTTGTCCCGACTGAGGGAATCATCACCCCCATTTTACACACGAGGAAACAAAAGCACACAGACATGAAGTGGCTAGAGTTAGGTCATAGTCGGACACTGTCAGTCAATTTCTCTACAGCCCAGATGTCTCTTTGGGCCCACAGAGTCACAGTGAGTGGTGGGTGCTGGGAACTGCTTTTCAGAGACGCGGGTCAGGCGTGTTGAGACCACTTGCCCCTGCCACTCAGCTCGTGTTTAAGCAGATGTACTTTTTAATCTGCTCTTTTTTAGGCATGTGAACCACTGGCTGCTCTGAAAAAAGTCCTTTTGATATCTTCAGAGAAAAACTCATCTCATCTTCAAAGATGCGAGTCCATGCTTTACCAAAAGGACTGTCTCTTTGATGGAGAAATTCCAGGCACAGGGAAGGCCTAGGCAGGAAGCTACATTCCGCAGGGACCTTTCTGAACCCACCCTCCGAGACTGACTATGCTGGCAGCCATGGGTTTTAGCTAGGAAGAGGAAGACTCTGCAGCTATGCTCTCCTGAGCGTGCCATGCCATTGGCCTTGCAGAACCTCTAAGGTGTTGGCTGCTTGGAGTTCCAGGAGCGGTTTGAGGGGTGGGGTTGGGCGAGGGAACCCGAGACCCCAGAGCTTGAAGAGGGAGTGGAGGAGAAAGTTTGTAGAAATTGTATACAGCTTCAGGAAATGTATACCCTTGGCGAGCCGTATCTGAGTCGGTTAAGACAATAATTGCAGGCCTTCCCGACACAGAGAGAGGGCAGGATGGCAGGGCCTGCTATTATCATGTTCTCTCAGGCACAACAGCTTGTTTACAGGAGGGCTGTGGACTGCAAAGTGATTGTCTGGTGGCTCCGGAGGCAAAGGCTGCTCCCCACACCCCCTCCTTGGGCCCAAGCCTGGCCATCAACCTCAGTGCTTAATCCTGGGGTGCCCATTGCCAGGATGCTCAAGGGAGCAGCCGCTGGGGTGCAGATGGTTAACCAGGTACCATTATCAGCTCCCATCCATACCTCAAGTCTTTTCCACCTGCCAGAGGCCCAGAGAAAGCCAGCACTGCCCCGGCCGGGATGTTTAGTTGGAAGGCACTTAGGACCTAAATGCAAGAAATCCAAATTCTGGTCTGAACTCACTGCTCACTCACTGTGGGACCCTGGCTGGGTCCTTCCCTGTCACACCCTCAGTAGTCTCATTTTAAAATAAAAGAGTCCCAGCAGATCAGCCTATCTGTCTCCATACCCTCATTATGTCTTGGGTCACGGCATTGCTCTTGCCCCAGTTACCTAATCAGTCCGTGTTCCTCCTCATCATGTTGGGTCAATTCTGCCCTCTAGCTCCTTCAAAGCTCACACCTGGGTCTGTTCCACCACCAGAGATACTTGAACAAAGGGCTGGGGACCTAGGGTTGAGGAATCAACATCTCCATACCTAGAAAGGCCACAGTCCACAGTGCAACTCCAAGTGTGATCCATGGACTGACAGCCCTGCCTCTCCTTTTTCTATCACAAGCTTCCAATCAAAGTCTGGTGACAGCACATCTGATTGGTGGACCCAGGTCAAGTGATTGTTTTCTAGCTGCAAGGGAAGATGCGAAAACATATTCCTGGCATTTCCAGCTTTTCCATTAGGAAGTGGACCTGATTCATTAGGTGGGGATTCCACAGTCATAGAGGAAGAGAGTTCAAAGGTCATAAGGTCAGCAAGGGTCCCCTACAAGTTACAAATATAAAACTAACTTATAGCCCTTATAATGCTATAAAATGCAAACACTGATGAAAGAAATATAAATTTTAGTTAAAGAAGCAGTAACATTCACTTATTAAAAACATTTAAGATGAACAACATTGTTTTGCTGAAACTAAATCACTACTTGAAATAAGAATATGATGCTGACTGCTACATCAATGCTCTTCTGAGTTGTGGAAACTGGTCTTCATTTGGCACTAAGACTTCTCTTCCCATATTAAGTTTATCTCTGTTCTTTTCTCCTTAGCCCTTGACAATTATACTTGTACTTTTTGATACCAATATGATTGTAGGCACAAAAGCAGATATGACACTGGAAAGTGTGATAGTTCTCAGTTATGTGGTCATCCCTGTGGCCTAGAATATTCTGAAATAGTAATTAATGTGAAAATTCTTTACAGTTTCCAAAGTATCCTACAATGTAAGAAATTCTCTCATATGATCCTCCTGAAATGGTAGACATCAGTCTTGCTTCACAATATTTCCAGATCTTCTTCCCTTCCATATACACAGGGGAATTACGTTTCCTTCTCTCTTCAACATTAGGTGTGGTTTTGTGACTTGCCCAGACCAATGACTATGTCACTTTTGTATGGAAACGTTTCTGTTAATTCATGATTTTCAACTTCCCCTTCACACGGTCGTGATGGCTAGCGATATTCCAGGTGGTATCCTAAGTGAATGAAGATGACATGCAACAGAGCCCTTGCCAACATATGATGACATGTAGTATGAGTGAGTGAATAAATCTTTCTTGCATTAAACCACTGAGGCTTTTAAAGTTATTTGTTAAGCAGCATGGCCTAGCCTGTCCTGACTGACACACTTAGTAAGGCATGGATTACAATTGCTGTTATCTCCTTTTTATACAGCAAATACTTCTTTATAAGCACAGAGAGTTTGAGAACCTTGCTCAAAGTCAGACAACTAGAAAAATTCAGATACAGGACTCCAATTCCCAGTCCAAGTCATTCCAAATCTCATGCTTCTCCTAGCAATTCCCAAAGCTGAAAAGACAGAGTTCCAGCAACCAGCAGCAAGGCTGATAGAAAACATGGAATGTCTTAGTGTCTGGAGTCCATGTTTTTCGAGGCACCGATGTAAGCGATCATTTTGAGTGCCAAACACATTTGTAATTCAGAGCTTCCCAACTTTAACAATGGGGCATTCTGAATCTTTGGATTTAAAAAGTCATAGTTCTCAAATTCCCCTCCACTGCCGGGGAGGTCGACATGATGATAGATGCATTTGGAGTGGTTGAGCTTCCGTTCCAAGAAGCACTCTGAGGCCATAAACCTGTTCACAAGAGTGATGTGTGTCCCTGGGTCTGTGGGTGGTCATGCAGTTTTCGAGAGAAGGACTCTACTTTCTGCCTTGAGGGCTCCACCCACCTTCACTTGAGATACAAGCCTCTCATCTGGAGGCAGAAAATGTGGCTTATAGGACAGGTGGCTCAGGAAAAACACCAGGGCTGATTGCAATGCTCCCAGTCATTCCTCACAGGATGATATTAGGGGGAAGTAGGCAGAGGTTGCATATTTTAACCAACATTTTCTCCAAGGGAAGTAGCATTTACTGGGGACTTAGAGCTCAATTCTAGTCACATGTTTTGAGAACCAAGTGCTTCCTGTGGGTTCCTGAGCATTTCCAACTTGAGGCTTCTTGCCAAGCCATCTGGGCTGAAAACAGGTATATTAGTCAAAGATCTTCAGAAAAACAGAACCAATGTCCATATCTACATCTATATATCTGGCTTCTGTTTTCTATATATATGGAGAGAGGGAGAGAGATAGAGATAGAGAGAGGGAGAGATTTACTTTCAGAAATATCGTGAGGCTCACACCTCACAAGATTAGGGTTGGCAAGACTCAAATCATCTGTAGGGCAAGTTGGCAGGCTGGAGATTCAGGTAAAAGTTTTTGTTGCTATCTTAAGTCAGAAGGCTAGTATATTAGTCTGTTCTCACACTGCTATAAAGAACTTCCTGAGACTGGGTAATTTGCAAAGGAAAGAGGTTTAATTGACTCACAGTTCTGCATGGCTGGAGAGGCCTCAGGAAACTTACAATCATGGCAGACGAGGAAGGGGAAGCAAGGACCTTCTTCACATGGCAGTAGGAGAGAGAAGTGCAGGCGGGGGAAATGCCAGTTGCTTATAAAACCATTAGATCTCATGAGAACTCACTCACTATCACGGGAACATCATGGGAAAACCACCCCTGTGATCCAATCACTTCCCACCAGGTCTCTCCCTCAACACCTGAGTATTACAATTCAAGATGAGATTTGGGTGGGGACACAAAGCCTAACCATATCAGCTAGAAACTCAGGTAGGATTTCTATGTTGCAGCATTCCTTCTTTGGGTGAATTGCAGGCTTTGTTCTTCAGGCCTTCAACAAATTCCATGAGACCCACCCACATTCGAAAGGGTCATCTGCTCTAGTTAAAATCAACTGATTGTAAATATTGATCATATCTTAAGAATATCTTTACAGCAACATCTAGACTAGTCTTTGACCATACAAAGACTAGGTTACCACAGTCTAGCCAAATTTACACATAAAATTAACCATCATATCAGGATCAATCCTAAAAATGTGCATTGCGGAGAGGCTTATATATGAACAATGAGGCCAGCTAAGGCCTTATGGACCACAACTATATACAAGAAATTCCACTTCCTTTGAAAATTATCAAATTATTTTTATTTTTTTTCTTTGGTAAAGACAAGGTCTCGCTATGTTGCCCAGGCTGGTCTTAAACTCATGAGCTCAAATGATCCCCTGGCCTTGGCCTCCCAAAATGCTGGGATTACAGGTGTGAGCTACTGTGCTCAGCTTTCCTTTTTTTTCTCCCAGAAACGGTGTCACTCTGTTGTCCAGGCTGGAGTGCAGTGGTGCAATCAGCTCACTGTAGCCTTAAAACTCCCACCTCAGCTTCCTAAGTAGCTAGGACTACAGGTGTGTGCCAGAACTCCTGGCTATTTTATTTTTATAGAGATGGGGTCTCACTATATTGCCTAGGCTGATCTCAAACTCTTGGCCTCAAGTGAAGATTTCCACTTCTGATGTCTCCAAACTCCTAGCTCCAACTCCAGTTTGGGGTTCTTCTGATGAATGATAACATTGATAAAAGTAATAATAAAGATAGCAGATAGAATTTATTAAGGCCTATGCTTTACATACATGCCTCCATTTAACAGAACATCCCTGTGAAGTGGGAACTATTGCTATTCCATTTCACAGATATGAAAACTGAGACAGAGAGAGAGAGATGCAGTTATAGCAATAAGGACTGGAACCTAAATTCCTCTCACCATCTATTCTTTCCCTCATAAACTTCCTCTGTAGTTCACTGCGGAGGGAGCTGCCATTTCATTTTCTTCATCATGGAGCCAGAAACACCAATGATCTGGAACTGTGTAGCCCAACAGATTCTTTCTATCTGTCTAGCGCACAATTCGTCCCAGGACCCTATGCAACCCAGGTTATTTTAGTTCTTCACTGGGAAGAAAACACCTATCTCTTCGCGTCTGACACAGCTGTCATCTCTTCCTTTTTCTCATTTACGCAGCATCTTACTCATTCAAAACATTTGTTCAGTATCCACTCATTCCAGTGTTAGGATGTAATCATGAATAATAATGTTGATAATGGTGGTGGTGATGCTGCTGCCGCCGCCACTGATAATGATGATGAGGCAAAGGTGGTGGCGATGGTGATGTTGACAGTACAGCCTCCTGGATGGGGTCCGATCAGTGCAAGACTAACACCTCCCTTGCACTAGACATTATGCTTCTTCTACACATACATCCTGTGCTCATGGTCAGGGGAGCTGATTTCCTGTTCCTTGTTAATTTCGTGGCCCTGGCAACCTGTGAGCATACACAGCTGTAAACAGACACCATCACCCTCATTATACCCTGGGAACTTCCATGTCTGTGTACCCCAGAGCACGGGAGGCCCTATACCATGGCAGGGTAGAAATCAGGGATTCGGTCTCACACTTCAAGGTCTTATCTGCTTGTTATAGTGGCACGAGTGACTATGAGCAGTGACTATATACATTCATCTCATAAAGGTAGGTTCTCACCCAGTATCATCTGTGCTAGAACCCCCTTAAAAGAGAAGCAGAAGTGGGGGTCGCTTCCTCTGGCCTTGCCACCTTATCAGCCTCTGCCAGACCAAAGGCTGGGGACTATGGTAAGTCCTCACTTAGCATTCGTAGGTTCTTGGAAACTGCAACTTTAAGCAAAACCACATATAACAAAACCAATTTTATTATAGGTAGTAGGAGTAATCAAGAGTGAAGTTCCTATGGCACATTTCTGGCCACAGAAATATCACCAGACTTCTAAATAAAGACCAAAACATTCCAACATTATACGTTGAAATACATGTGAGCTACACATACACTTAAGAAAGGTTAATACAAACACATGAGATTGTAATTTATCCGCTTATTCTTATTTCAGTTCAGGGTAGAGGGTGGCCGGAGCCTATCCCTGCAGCTCAGGGTGCCAGGCAGGAACCCACCCTGGACAGGATGCCATCTCATCCCAGGGTGACTGCTACACGCATCCACACTCGCTCACACTGGGACCACACAGACGCGCCAGTTCATGGAACATGCGCAGCTTTGGGGTGTGGGAGGAAACCGGAGTATCTGGAGAAATCCCAGGCAGACATGGGGAGAACATGCAGATTCCACACAGACAGAGGCCCCAGCCAGGAATCCATTTTTTTTTCTCATCAACGTTATAACAAAATGACATTGAATGGACCATTATTCGAGGGCCTGCTGAACGGTGAACATGTGGAGCTCCTTAATGAAGGACTGGCTACGTCTCAGAAAGGTCAAAAAAAGGAGAAATAAGGGTTGTGTAGGATCCCTTGCCTGGTCACTCCCTTGTTCCAGGAAGGCCTCTGAAGACTCAGATATTAGCAGGGATGGCCCCTGCTTTTCCTTCCATCCCACAAAACCATGGATGATCTTTCTCTGCCTGATTCTCTCTTTCTCTCTTTTTTATACCTTTTCACATCTCTCCATACAAGGCATTTCAAACTCTTCAAAATGGTGACTACAACAGGTCCTCAAGAAACTCTGATTCCTACAGGCCAAGAGAAAGGTGTTCCACGCACAACTGTTTTCCTGTGTGTCTCACAGAGCCTCCAGCTTTGACCAGACCCTCAGTTCTCCCAGCTCAGCCATTGCAAGCCCCCAAAGGGGCCTTGGGATGGGCCCAAGTTCCATGAGTGAGGGTGAAGGTGTATACTCCATTCCACTTCCATCTCCCCATTCAAGAGACACATGCCAAACTTCTTATTAGGTCACCTCCCAAGCCGGCAGAGCCCACTGCAGTGAGCATCTGGCTTCTTTGGAGACAGCTCAGTAACCACCATGTAGAGGAGGGACTATTTCTCCTATTTGTGTGGCTTTGCGGCTGCCCACTGGGAAACGACTGCCACCTCCATTCTCCACTCTTATCACGCTAAGAAGCATTTCTGCTCTTTCTTCTCCTGCCTGAGGCTGGAGTCTACGACCTCTCCTGATAGGGATAGACACCAGTTCATTCTGCCATGTATGTTTTCTTACTTTATTCTCCCTTCTATCCCGTGAGACCCATTTTGTGCATTTGAGGAATCCAGGGCTCAGAGAAGTGAAGTAACTTTTCCAAGATCACCCAGCAAGTAAGCTCGGAGCAAGATTTCAAACCCAATATGCGGAGGCTGCATAAGGTAGAGCAGTAGCAATTGTTCCAATAGATAAACCTCAGAATCTCAGTGGTTGGACAAAGAAAAAAGTGTCCAGTATGTCATGCTCCAGGGACTCAGGCACCTTCTCTCTTGTGGCTCTGCCCTTGGCAATGCTTGGTTCTTGATGTCACTCTAGGGTCATTTCCAGTCCAGCCAGCCTGAAGTGGGAAGAGCATACAGGATCACACAGGGAAGGAGTTTTGGGGAGGTTTATATGCACCCCTAGCCCTTTCCCTCTAAGGCCAGACCCCTCTTCCTTCCTGAGCGGCCTTAGAACCTTTCAGTAGGCTCCAGGAAGCCTCTACAGATGAACTGAAGCTGACAGCTAAGATGCAACTTTATTGCCATCTTGATTTGAGTGGTCTCAATCAACACACATTTCCTGGCTAGTTTGCTTTACCACAGGGAGGGGGAGGAGCAGGGGGGTGTGGGTAGAGGACACCATAACTGTCAGGAAACATTATGAAAGGCTTTGAAATGGACAGAAAAAAAAGTTGCTGGGTGTCCTGTTTGGGTCACCTTTCTGGATTATCTCCACATTTCCTAGTCTTTGAGCTATTTTATAACTCTGAAAATTGTAGGAAAACAAAATGCAAATAATTCTTGTGCATGGGAATGCAAAGACATTTTGTTAGGTCAGAATGCAACTGATTGATGCCCTGTGGATAGGTTATTTTTGCATCTATTTGTAACTTCATTTCAGTTTTCTCATTTGCCAGTATATGTGCGTTCTTTGAATTCTTTGAATTCTCCTTTGAAGAGATTGTAACATCTTATTGTTGCCTCATTAATGAGTTAAATAAAATCTTTGACACCTGTTCATTTTATATTTGTATGCGAGTTATGATTTTACTCTTTATATGCATCTTAAAAATCCTTTAACAACTAACAGTTCCTAGAGGGAGGAGGAAAACCTATAAAACCTTATACTTCCCTGCTTCTCAGGAGCCTCACGCCCATTCTGGAAGGGCAAGGACTGCTAATTCCACTTTGCAGTTAGGGAAGCTGAGACCCGGAGAAGGGACTGCCAGATACCAAAGACAACACTGTTAGAAATGGTGGAACTGAGAATTCAGACCTGGGTGTGTTTGATTCTAAAACCTGTATTCTTAACCACGGTGCCTTGTTTCCCAACCAATTCTTCCTTGAGGAGATGGCATATTAGCACAGCAGATATCCGTACTTTTCCCATTTGGAAAATGATGAAACTGAGGCTCAGATAAGTTAAATGACTTAGAGATAAATCTGGGTCCAGAATCTGGTCCTTGAACCACTGTTTCCTGGTGTATCCTTAGGTAATGAGTATCTTTTTTTTTTTTTTTTTTTGAGATGGAGTCTCCCTCTGTCACCCAGGCTGGAGTGCACTGGCACAGTCTCAGCTTAATGCAACCCCTGCCTCCCAGGTTCAAGTGATTCTCCTGCCTCAGCCTCCTGTGTAGCTGGGATTACAGGGGCACCATCATGCCCTACTAATTTTTGTATTTTCAGTAGAGATGGGGTTTCTCCATGTTGGTCAGGCTGGTCTCATACTCCTGACCTCAAGTGATCTGCCTGCCTTGGCCTCCCAAAGTGCTGGGATTACAGGCGTGACCCACCACGCCCAGCCTCAAGTGAGTATAATTTTCTAGCTAGTATGTTTCTTGAACATCTGGTCTAGCTTCTGTTTTGGGGTGTGTGTGTGTGTGTGTGTGTGAAGATTGCTGGGCAGTTTTGGTTCCTAAAATGCTCTCTGAGCCTTTATTCATAGACACATAAGTGAGGTGGAACCCAGGCCAAAGCAGGCAGTATCTGCCTTGTTCATTTCAGGCTGGGCCCTGGAGATGGACAGGGGCTGTAGAGCTGGCACAGCTGCTCTTCTGTGGTCACGGGAAGGTCATGGCCTGTAGAGGTTTCCTGCTCACAGGGCTCTGCCCAGGACTTGCTAAGGCCGAGCAGGGTCAGGCTGGGGAGGTGGAGGTGTCTGGAACTGCGGAAGACTCATGTGCTTTGGGGTCAGGCCAGCCTGGGTTCAAATCCTGCCTTGGCCGCTTATGAAATGTATGTTGGACCATGTCACTACATCTTTCTGGGTCTCTGTTTCTTCATCTGTAAGGGGGAGATCATCACCCTAACCTCACAGGGGGCCACAGTCCAGCCTCCCTCCCTCTCCACCAGGCCCCATGCCTGTGGCTGCTTCTGCCCACAAGAGGTGTGTTTGCCAGCCACACTCATCATACGGGCCTGCAGCCTCCTAGGCAGTCACCAGTGGTTCGTGTGGAAAGTGCGCAGAGGTCTCAGAACCATCTTAGCATCTGTGCCTCTTTCCTCTCTCTGATAAGAGACCTCACTCACTTCTGCAAGATGGCTGAGACTTGCCATAGCCCGCACATCAAGTGGCATTGGTATTTGCTCACGGAGTGATTCAGACTCAGACAGAGGAACAGAGAACAGCAGAGCCAGGCCTAAAACCCAGGCCCTCTCACTCCCAAGCTGGGACTCCTGAGCCTGGGCTGGGACCCTTCCCTGATAAGGTCGGTCAGGTTGTGGCTCAGTCATCTTATTTATTTCTATGTCCCAGAGAAAATCTACCCCTAGAAAAGTCCAGGACCTGCCCCACTATTCAAGCTGGCTATTCTGGGCGGTTGCGTCACCTCTAGACCCTTGTTTTTGACTCCTGCAAGCCCAGGTCCTGCGGGAATCCTCTGTAAACTTTACCTCTCGTCAATGGTCTCCGTTCAGGAAAATTGGCTCCTTTGACACCGTTTTAGACAAACCATAATGTGTGTGGAGCTGAAAGAGGTTCTATTTACAAGTCTGCAGGAAATAGCCCTGGGCAGAGGATGATAATTGTAGGGTGAAGGTCACCAGGGGCTCGGAGGGGAGAGAGGACTGCTCCAGGGCAATAGTAGCCCAGCCCGAGGAGGCCTAGGAAGCCCCTTCCCCAGAGCCGGGGGCAGGTGCGGTGAGCTGCAGTTAGAGGGTAGGCATTGTGGAGTCAAGGGCATCAGTGGTGCTGTAATGGGCAAGAGAGGTTTCAGGGTCCGCCTCTGCCTGCAGGACCTGCAGAAGCAGGAGAAGATTTGGAAAAGGTGGGGAGGTCTTTCCTGCTGCCTCCTTCACACTCTCTCCCCAAATGCTCTTCCCCAAGTGTTTAAATGGTTCACACTCTCTCTTCATTTGGCCTAGTTGTAAAGTGACTTGGTCAAATCCCCTGACCCCTTAAGATTACAGCTGGACTTCGAACCTAGGTTCAAATATGATCTATCTGATCACCATTCTCAGCCCCGCCCTCCACCCCCCAGCCCACCACCCCAGCCACTATTCCCCTGATCTACCTTATTCTTCTTCATGACATCCATCATCTTTTAACATATTGATTAATTTATTGGTGTACTGTCTGTCTCTTCCTTCTACAATGTAAGATCCACGAGGGTATGGGGCTTTAGTTTGTACATCATTGTAATCCTAGTGCCTAGAACAACACCTTTATAAATGGTGCTCACTCTAGAGATAAGGAATGAATGAACCAAAGAACAAATGAATGAATGAATGGAGGGAATTACTTAGCCTTAATATCAGGGGCCCTTTAGGTTCCCTCCCACAAGGTGTACCGTCTCCCAGGGTAGAGGCGAGTCCCTCATGCAGTAAACCTTGACCTCCAGGTCATGTGACCCATGGATCCTGTTCATTCAGAGCTCACACTGGTAGAAGTCAGGGAGTCACCCAGACAGCTGTCCGCAGGGTGGCCAGGGCAAAAGTTCTGAGGCCCAGGGAGTGGGTGATGTGTCAGAGATCACCCAAGAGCAAGGTGTGACTGAGGTGAGGTTCACAGCAGCCCTCTTGCTCTTGGTCCCCTGAGCCAAGCTCCAGCATGGATTCTCACTTAGCAGATAAGAAAACAGAGCAGGGAGCACACAGCCCACTGGGGTCCTTGCTTCAGAGTCCTGGCGGGAGGTGGCTTTGGGCTGTGGGATTTAGATGTGCAGAGAAGGGCCCTTGGGGTCCCCTTGCAGCAAGGGAAGGGTTGGAGGGGGCCTAGAGAAGTGACATCATCACGCTGATTTCTTCCACGCTGTATCCTCAGCAGGACATCACTCTGACCAGGCTGGTCTTTGCTCCACTTACGGCTGTGTGACCAGTGCAGGTCACTTAGCCCCTGGGGCCTCCCGACTAATGGTGGTCATGACTCAAATTAGCCAGAACAAAAGGACTCCTGGGTGCGTTTGAACCCTCAGCAGCCAGTCCCCAGGAGAGACCAAAGAACAGGCTCTGCTTACCCACAGAGGAGGCCAGGCCCGTGAGAGGGTAGAGGCCAGTTACCTCAGTCTGGCCTCAGTATTTTTAGCATCTTCCCTCCTTCCCTCCCTCCCACAAGCCACTAGCCCACTCCTTGCCCAAATAACAGTCACCAAAATAGCCCTGGCAGTTGACTGAGGGGGTACTGGGAGGGCCCCTTCCCTCCTGCCAGTCAGGCAGGCATGAGCAGAGGCCCTGGGGCTGGGTGAGACCCAGGCGGAGGCTGTTAATTGCACCTTTGGCCCGAATTAAAAAAAAAATAGCACTCCTTGAGGCTGATGGCAGTGCTGGTTCTGAGGAGCCAGGTTCCCGTGTTTGCGAGGGATGCTTTGGAGTCTGGACTCCCCCAGAAGGCAGCGGCCAAATGGACAGAGTGATTAGAGAAAGTGTTACAGGGGTCCTACAGACTGGGAGCCTGAGGGTCACCAACACCTCCTCAGGGAGACAGTCACTGACCACTCTGGCTAAAACAGTGTCTGGCAACTGGCCTGTCACCTGCTTCTTTTTCCTCCATAGCACTGGTCACTGCTCAATGTGACATTACTTCTCTGTTTGCACATTTATTTCTTGTTTCTCCTGCCAGGCAGGGAGCTGGTCTATTTGATTCCAGCCTTGTCCTCAGCACCTAGACTAATGCCTGGAGCTCAGGAAATTCAACATAATTCAGTGAGGAAGAAAACCACAGTGCCCAGTAGATCTGGCCAGTCCTGAACCTAGATTCAAATATGACCTTTCTGATCACCATTCTCAGCCTCCCCATCGCCCCCCTGCTGCCCACTCCACTATTCCCCTAACCCGCCTTATTCTTCTTCATGGTATCCATCACCTTTGAACACATTGATTAATTTATTGCGGTACTGTCTGTCTCTTCTTTCCATAATATAAGGAAAGAATGTCTCCTCGGCTTCCGCCATGCAGTGGAAAGCCAGAAGCAGAGAGGGAGAAGAAAGAAACAAGGTCCCCAACAGCGCCAGGCTCCCCAAACCAGCCCCCAAACACCAGGAAGAACAGCCCTTCCCAAGTGCCCCTCTATCTACTGACTTCAGAGACTACCCTGTGTCCTCATGACAGCCTGGGACAGCAGGGATAGTCCCTGTTTAATAACAATGAACAAAGCACTTTCTAATGGCTTGATTTACGTAACTAACATGTAATTCTGGTTGCGATTGCCATCTTATTGATGATGAAACTGACACTCTGAGAAATAAAGTGACTTGGTCTAATCCCCTGACCCCTAAAGATGAGAGCTTGGATTTGAACCTAGGCAGCCTGGCCCCAGAGGCCCTGCTTAAAGTCTGCATGAACAGCCGATTGTCTAAGGAGAACGCTGAAGTTTAGTTGTGTGGACCTTCCCTTAGCCAGATGAGAATTTCCTCCTCCCACTTCTGTTCACATTACCAGCAGCAGTGCCCCCACATCTCTGAAAAGGTTGCTACATATGTGCATTACCCGTCACCTCCTTTGCTTTTCCTGGTTGTACTGTGATCGTCCCATCTCATCCTTATTTTTCAGAGCTAGCAACAGAGGTGCAGAGAGGATAAGTGACTCCCCTAAAGTCATTTGGAGTAGAATCTCCTGATTTCCTCCACTTTCACAGTGCACCCACCCCTCTTGGCCTCTCTCTTTCCCACTCCCTGCCTTTCCACAGCTGTGACACAGGCCCAGCCTGCTGGAGCCCTGGGCCCTGCCTGGGCTGGCAGGCTGCAGCCAGGAGCCCTCCTCACCCAGCACTGGGTGGCCGTTAAATGCCTTCTTGACTTTTTACAAGTTTTGTCACCCCACCACGTGCCAAGTTGCCTTTAAGGCAGTGCTATTAAGGCAAATCATCGAGATTAATAAATACATGTATAAGGGGTTGGGCAGTGGAGAGTTTTCTTCAAGAGCCCAGGCTGCAGACACAGGACACTGTGGCTGTGAGAACTGCAACCTCAGCTCGCAGCCTCTATGGCCCACCCTGGCCTGCTGGGCTTCTCCGAGAGTCAAGTGACCTGGATTCTAGAATCCCTTCCACGCCTTTGATCCTTGGCTTCCTGATCTTGCCAATGGGAACATGCATCTCTACTTCCATGATCTTTTGCACGGGTCTGGCTAGGATCACAAGTTCTGGGACCCAGGATTTTAAGGCTGTGTCTGCAGGGGAACCACCTTGGCAGGAGACACTACTTTCACCGGGGGTTTCAGACACTTGTATCTGGGGAATCCACAGTCTCCTCGGGATCCTCACTCACCCCACTCCCACTCTGCATCAGCAGAACAGTTTCTCCCTTTGATGAGTTTCACACACAGGGTCTCCCCAAGATTTTGTTTAAAGATAGAATCTCAGTAAATAAAAAACAAACTTGTGGGAAAAAAAACTGTTTATATGTTATTTTTAAATAGAGCAATACAGCAGCATACTACTAGAATAGGGATTGGCAAACCTCTTCTGTAAAAGGTCAGACAGTGGATATTTTGGGCTTTGCATGCTAGACGGTCTCTGGTAACCACTCAACCTGCTGTTGTGGCACAAAGGCAACCTTGGACAATATATGAGTGGCTGTGTTCCAACCAAACACTTTTTATGGACACTTAAATTTCATGTGGTTTTCACGTGCCAGAAGTATTACTCTTCTTTTAATTTTTTCCCCAATCATTTAGGAATTTGAAACCCATTCTCAGCCCACTGGCTATAAATAAACAGACGGCAGGCAGGACTGGCCGTGGGCCTCAGTTTTCTGACCCCTGTCGCAGTCGGAAAACCTGGATTTGAGTCCTTCTTGGTGGTCAGTTCACTAAGTGACTTTGAGCTTAGCTGCTTTAGCCTCTCTGGGACTCAGTTTCCCTGTCTAGAAAAAATAGGGCCGAGGCCAAATGATCTCTGAAATCTTATTGCACTTTAACACCTAATGGTGGAAATTTCAGAATTTTGCAAAGTGGGTGGAAGGAGACATTTTTGCCGGGAATGAAGGAGGAAGCCTTCCGTTGCCCTAAAATCCCTTACCTGGGAAGAGAAAGGGGTACTTTCTTGGCTATGCCTGGTTTTACTGTCCCCCGTGAGAGGTTAAGTAGATCTTGCGGTCTTCAAGAGGCCTGATCACCCACAGACAAAAGGTTTTTGGCTGAAACATTGGAAGCGGTCTCCCACCCCTTCCCAACTCCCAGCTGAGGCCCCTCACCATTCATTCTGCACCCCCTCCTGCTGCCTTGCTTAACAAAGACAAAGACAGCAGTTCACACTGTAATGTTCAAAATTGCTTGTTTCAGAACATCCCAGTAAACAAGCCCGTCTTTGTTTTAATCCCAGCCTAGCTTACTGTAGTTAATTATAGGAATTTGTGGCTATTTATGTGAACCGAAGACAGGCGAAAACATTCATTTGTAGGCCGTGTAAGTGGCGGGTGGGAATGGGCTCCCAGTACCAAGAGGACCTAGGTAGCATTTGTCCTGGGAGCCGTGCAAGGTAGTGAGAAGCCCAGGTGTGTAATTATTCCCTCTGCTCCCCAAAAGAGAGAAGGCTGCCATAGAAGGTGACACCTAATGACTGTTTTCAGCCCAACGTGGGTAACGGGAAAAGCCCTATATTTAAGGCAGTTGCCTGAGCTGCGGGTCTTGCACCTGCCAGGTGAGCTGGGTTATTTATTTCTGGGCCTGTCCGCCGCCTGCCCCATGTTTCTGTCCTCAGTGGGTCTGGGGAGAAGGGAGCAGGGCCAAAGGTTCCCAGGAACTTGCAGAGAGGGAAGGGGGGCGGGGGGCGCCGTGGCCGGCGGGCATGGGTACCGCCTTTTCTTCCTCTTCTCCAGCCCGGGAGGAGCCACGGTTAGTGAGGAATGTTAACAAAGAGGAGACAGCACTGGCTAAACAGAGGCCCCACGACAATTCCTGGCCCAAACAAAGCTACCCCGGCCCCCATCCGCACGAGAAAACAAGCCAGGCCTTTGTGTACACTCAATAATTATTGCTTGCAATTACCCGAGTCAGGGCAGCCCGGCTGGGCTGGGGTGGCAGGAGTGGAGGGAGGTGCTGCTGAAAACTCCGCATCTTTAGGGGCATAGTACTTGCTGCTGGGGCCAATTCTCCAGGATGTTACTAAACCGCCAGCCACCGGCCAGAGGAACCCCAAAAGGCCGGCGCGTCCTATGCTGGACTCCGCGTGGCCTGGACTTCCATTCTGAGCTACGCTGCTGGGAACCCCATTGAGGCTCGGCCCACATCTCAGCCCCAAACCCTCCAGCCCCATGCATTAGTAAGCCCACAGCCATGGTGGTTGTGGGCAGCTCTCTGTGCAGAACTCTCATCCCCTAACCCCTGCCGACCATCTCTGAGCCTTCACTTGTCCCTCTCTCTGTGTCCTGGCCCCCAACCCTCTGCCCACTTCTTTCCCCCTTCTATCACCTCCTCCAAATCCCCCTACATTTGCATCTGTGAAGCCAAAGAAGTCTCTCAGCCCTGCTTAGCCTGTGCTAGTGTTCAACATCCATTCCTAGCTCTCCGCCCTTGCTCTCTAATTCTTCCTCCTTTATGACCCTTTCTTCACGCCTGTGCAGCCCCATCATCCAAGCCCCAGAGCCAGACCGTACCTCCTCCAGGAAGCCTCCCAGGACTGCTCTACTCAATGCTTACCTCTCCTTGCTGGACCTTTCACAAGTGAGTGATTCACTGTCTTGTAAGTGAGAACGTATGTGTACATGAGTGTGGCTCTACCAACTCATCTGTGAGCTTAATTATAACAATAATTATAGAAATAATAACTGAACTCAACATTAATGAGTGCCTGTTATGTACCAGGGGCAGCATTAGGTGTTTTCTAGGTATATATATCATTTAAATCATATGATAATCTTAAGAGGTAAGTGCTATTATTTTCCCCATTTTATGCTTGAGGAACTGCTGCACAGAGAAGTTAAGTTACTTGTCCCAGGTCACAGAGCAGCAAGTGGAAGAGCTGAAGCCACTGGGAAGAGATGGCACTGGACGGGTTACGAGAGCTGATCGGTCAGCTATTCCCATCTTTCCCCAACTCTGAACGCAATCACATTGGTGCCTTGAAACAGGTCACACTGGTGATATTTACACCACGGGAATCAGCAAATGCCCCAGTAAGAGCTTCCTCCCCTCTCCCCAGAAAGCCGGTTGTTAAACATTGACCAGCACACTAGGGCCTGGACCTGCGCTGTCCAGTTATAAGCTGGTGTTCCCTGCATTATAGCTTAGGGAGTCTGGGCATCTTCCCCACTGCCCTCCACACCACAGACAGTGCTGGGTGCTTAGGAGTTGAGCTTGTTCATCTGTTCACCCCAAACAACAGGGATTTATTTCTGGGCTATTAGGTGAGAGGGAGTTTGGCCGGATGGCTGTTAACTTCGATGGGGATAAAACCTCACCTTCCCCTGGCCCAAGTTTCCTTTGGTGCAAGGCTGTCCCTGTTATTCTTTTGTGAGCCCAGAGCCCCGGGCAGCCACGTCTCCACGTGGATAAGCATCCCCAGGCCTGACCTTGGCCAAGGCCCCTCACCTCTGCCCAGCTGCCAGGCAGAGCCGAGAACTGCAGACAGAGATCAATTAGAGACTAACTTCATCTTTGTTCAAAAAAGCCAAGACAAGAAAAGCTGTGGATAATGTTAGAAAGAGTAAAAATTAACCTTTTTCCAAGAGCCCCAGCAGGGTCGGGCCCGGAACGCCTGTCTCGTGAAGTTATTTTGGTTTCTCCGCCTGGTGGCTTGGAACAATTTGCTGGGCACCCATCAGCCAGAGAGGCCAAGAGGCTCCTGCCATTGGGAGCTGCCTTTTTACACCGGCGTAATGATGGTTTCTGGGCAAGAGAGATCAATAGGGGATAAAAATATGTTTCCGTTACATCTGGACGCCTGCTCTGGACCTCTCACTGACTCAGAGACGCCCTGCAAGGAGCTGGAGTAGAAATCACTCAATACAACAGATTCAGTAAAGCACTGCATAGAAAGGCTGCCTCTGCCACCTCCTCAGGGCCTCAGAACCCCTAGATCCAAATGGGGAGACCACTGAGGAGACATCAGTGCAGGAGTGGCCTTGATGTTCCCCACATTCTCACCTCCTGTCCTTGAAGAAGGTCCCTCTCAGCTGTCCACAGAGCTAGAGCAGTGAGGGAATGACCAGAGGGAGCCAGACGGCACTGCCTGCCCCTGATGCTGCACACTGCAGATGCCGGGGCAAAAGACATAGATTCTTCTGCTCTTAGGGAGTGCAAGGTCTGGTGAGGAGACAGTGGGAGAAACAGAAAATGCCTTACAGAAAGTGAGCCCTGCAGGCACCACCAGAGACTCAAGGGCAGGGCCCCCAATCAACAAAACAAACAAGCATCAAACAGACAAATAAATGCATGTAGTAATTTGTTATTACTTAGGTACCAGGCACTTTTAAAAAAATCCATTGCATTACTTTTTAAAAAAATTTCAATAGGGTTTTGGGGCACAGGTGGTGTTTGGTTGAATGAATAAGTTCTTTAGTGGTGATTTCTGAGATTTTGGTGCACCCATCACCTGAGCAGTGTACGCTGTACACAATGTGAAGTTTTTTATTCCTCATCCCCCTTCCAGTCTTTCTCCCTAGTCCCTAAAGTCCATTATATCATTCTCTCACCTTTGCAACCTCATAGGTTAGCTCCCACTTATGAGTGAGAACATACGATGTTTCATTTCCCATTCCTGAGTTACTTCACTTAGAATAATGGTCCCTAATTCCATCCAGGTTGCGGCAAATGCCATTATTTTGTTCCTTTTAAGGGCTGAGTAGTATTCTATGGTATTTATATATTACAATTTTTTTTATCCATTCGTTGACTGATGGGCATTTAGGCTGGGTACCAGGAACTTGAAATACATCATCTCACTTAATGATTAAAGCGACTTCATGAAGTAATTACTATAATGACCCCATTTTACATATGAGGAGACTGAGATACGGAGATCCACAGTAACATGGCCAACCAAAGCCACTGGATCATGAGCCGTGGAACCAGCACCAGCCTTTCTGCCTCCTGGAGCTGCAGTCTTAACCTTTACACCCCAAACCAAAGATTGACAAACTTTTTAATAAAGGACCAGATGGTAAATATTTTAAGCTTTGCAGGCTACATGGTCTCTGCTGTTGTGGCACCAAGGCAGCCATAGACAATACGTTAATGAATAGGCATGGCTCTGTTTCAATAAAAACTTTATTTACAAAAGCAAGCAGCTGGCTGGATTTGGCCCATGGGCTGTATACTTCACCAACCCCTACTCTAGTGCCCTAAGATATATTTGATTATGAAGCTATCTTGAAGAAATTCAATTTCTGGAGCTTGGAACTCTCTTTGATTATTGTGCCTTATTCAAGAGCAGTACTGGCTAGTAGAAATATACATGCAACACACATACATAATTTAATAATTTTAGTAATTACATTAGAAAGGAAAAAAGAAACAGGTAAAATTAATTTAATTTAACTTATTTGTTTCAATTCTTTTGGAGATGGATTCTTGCTCTGTTGCCCAGGCTGGAGTGCAGTGGTGCAATCTCAGCTCCTGGTGCAACCTCTGCCTCTCGGGTTCAAGTGATTCTCCTGCCTCAGCCTCCAGAGTAGCTGGGACTACAGACACGCACCATCATGCCTCGCTAAATAATTTTAATACTGTATTTTAATAAATAATTTAATAAATAATTTTAATATATTTGATTTAACCAAATAGCTCAGAATTATTATGGTTTCAACAGGTAATCAATATAATACATTATTAAAAAGATTTTTTACATTTTTTTATACCAAATATTGAAAATGCCATGTGTATTTCTCCTTACAACACATCTCAATCCAGACTTGCCTTATTTCAGGTACTCAATAGCCACACATGGCTAGCAGCTACCTTATTGGATAGTTCATTATTAAGTAAAAATAAGGTATTTTGCTGGAATAAGAGGAAATCTCTGTATAAGATGAAAATATAAGAACAACAGAAATGATAAAGAAATTCTTGGGTGAGTCAGAGTCTCTTCTTAGGTGAGTCAGGGTCTCCAGAGAAACAGAATCAATAGGGTATATATGTATATAGAAAGATATTATTATAAGGAATTGGTCCACACAATTAGGGATGCTGAGAAGTCTAAAGGTCTTTAACTGGCAACCTTGGGTCCCAGGAGAGCCATGGAGTAGTTTCAGTCTGAGTACCAAGGCCTGAGAGCCAGGAAAGCCAGTGTTTCAGTTCAAATCCAAAGGTGGGGGAAAAAAAGCAATGTTCCAGCTTGAAGGCAGTCAGGCAGGAGGAGTTTCCTTTTACTTTCAGGAAGGTCAGCCCTTTTGTTGTATTCAAGCCTTTAACTGATTGGATGAGGCCCACCCATATTAGAAAGGGCACTCTGCTCAATTCAGTGAACAGATCAAATGTTAAGCTCATCCAAAAACACCTTCACAGACATACCTGAAGTAATAATGGTAATATTGATCAACTATCTGGGTACTCGATGACCCAGTCAAATTAATGCCTAATATTAACCATCATAGTGAGGGAAGGCTCCCTGGAGGAAGAGTCATCCTAATTAAAACCTGGACGCAGAGAGGTTCACTATCCGAAGAGGTGTTGATCTCACTGTGTTGCCCAGGCTGGTCTTGAACTCCTAGCCCAAGTTGATCCTCCTTCCTTGGCCTCCCAAAGTACTGGGATTACTGGAATAAGCCACTGTGCGAAGCCAAAATCTGACTTTTTCTTTTTTCTTTTTTCTTTTTTTTTGAGACAGGGTCTCGCTCTGTTGTCCAGGCTGGAGTGTAGTGGTATAATCTCAGCTCACTGCAACCTCTGCTTCCTGTGTTCAAGTGATTCTTGCGCCTCAGCCTGTCCAGTAGCTGTAATTACAGACATGTGCCACCACATCTGGCTAATTTTTTTGTATTTTTTGTAGAGATGGGGTCTTGCCATGTTAGCCAGGCTGGTCTCCAGTTCCTGGCTTCAAGTGATCCACCTGTCTCAGCCTCCCAAAGTGTTGGGATTACAGGCATGAGCCACCGTGCCTGGCCGAGAATACGCCTTTTAACAAGAATCCGAGTGCATGCACTTCGGAGTTTGTGAACTTACATGGGTTAGGCTGTGGTTCCATCAGAAAGCTCTAAGCTGACCGCTCTTTACCACCTTCTCAATCCTGCCTCATGCCACAGCACTGTTGCTCCCTGAACCACCCCCTGCTTCCTGGTTTTTCTGCCCAGAGCACTCAGAAGATTCTTTCTGTTGCGGCCACCAACAAGGCAAATTAAGCAGATGCCCCAGACCCCCATTTCTCATTCCTTTGGTATTTTAAATATTCTTCTCTATTTGGATCTCCTAGAGCTGTTTCAAATCTGTGCTTTTCCCTCCCAGGGCAAAAAATGATAATGTTTCATGCTGCTCGGGCTGGCAGGTTTTTGCAGTGAGTGCTAAACAAGTGAAGGCCGAGAGCCCACTGCCTGGACTTCAGAGGCACCCACCATGGGTACTGACCGTGGGGTGCACAGGCGCGAGTGCGGGAGGAGGCATCGTACACAAGGGAGTGAAATTTTCTTCACAGAGTAAAGCATTTGATTGGTTTCAGTCCCTGGCAAGTTCCAAGGCTGCCTGACCTGCATTTGTCATCCTGTTCATTTTATTCCTATCCAAGGTGGGCCATTAAGTGCCCCAGATTGCTTCTGGGTAGGAGAGAGTCAGCTTTTGTTGCAGAATTCAAGGAACCTCAGGTTCCTGGTTCAAAATGAGAGAGCAGTTCCAAGCACAGCTAAGCAACTTTCCAGCACAACTCTAGCACTTGCTAAAGATTTCTAAGGTTTATGATTTAATCTTCCTTTGTGTTTGTCTTCAATATCATTGCTCCATAGTCTAGTCTGCTCATAGCAGGAGTCCCAGAAAGATGCTTAAAGGATGACTGAAGAGTGATTACACCAGTGATACACATCAGTGGGTTTTCTGAGTCCTGAGGCGTTTCTGGGAATTGTATAAGGAGTACTCCCAGAGAGTCTCATTGAATGTGATAATTATCATTAATTGACTGGCTTTTATTTCATTGACACCAAAATTATTTTACATCATACTTTTCCAATTTAAGATTTATTCTCCTTCAGGATAATATTCTAGGTAAAAAGAAAGAAATTGTTACTGTGATATTCTGCAGATAGATTTCCTGCTCAGTTCTAGGGAATAAGCTTTGGCTGCACAAAAGAGCCAGTTATATAATAATAATAGTAATAATAATAATAGTGCACCTTTATTGAGCACCTACAATATGGCACCACAGTAAGCACTTCACAAGTGTGAACCCACATTTTCCCCAGGACAGCCTATTGGTTGATTTTCTATCACACCCATTTTACAGATGAGAAAAATGAGGCATGGCAAGGTTAAGGAATTTATCCAAAGCCATGCAATCTGACAGTGGCAAATCCAAGATTCAGATTTAGAAGCAACTGATTCTGATGACCCTGTTATTTATGATCCTGCTGTTCAATAATTTGTACATTTTTTTTTTTTTGAGATGGAGTCTCACTCTATCACCCAGGCTGGAGTGCAGTGGTGTGATCTCAGCTCACTGCAGCCTCTGCCTCCTGGGTTCAAGCAATTTTCCTGCCTCAGTCTCTCAAGTAGCTAGGATTACAGGTGCACGCCAACATGCCTGGCTAATTTTTTGTATTTTTAGTAGACACCGGGTTTCACCATGTTGGCCAGGCTGGTCTCGAACTCCTGACCTCAGGCAGTCCTCCTGTCTCGGCCTCCCAAAATGCTGGGATTACAGCATGAGCCACCATGCCTGGCTGATTTGTACAATTTTACTTGATCCTCACAACTTTTTTTTTTTTTTTTTTTTTTTTTTTGAGATGAAGCCTCGCTCTGTCACCCAGGCTGAAGTGCAGTAGTACAATCTTGGCTCACTGTAGCCTTCACTTCCCGGGTTCAAGTGATTCTCCTGGCTCAGCTTCCCTAGTAGCTGAGACTATAGGTGTGCACCAGCACGCCTGGCTAATTTTATGTAGTTTTAGTAGAGACGGGGCTTCATCACGTTGGTCAGGCTGATCTCGAACTCCTGACCTCAAATGATCTGCCTGCCTTGGCCTCCCAAAGTCCTGGGATTACAGGCATGAGCCACCACGCCTGGCCACAACTACTCTTAAAAAAGACATTATTATGACTGGCGTTTTACAGATGCAGTAACTGAAATTCCAAGAAGTTATATGAGCTTGGAAAGAGCAGGATTAAGTCACTGACCCAGATCTTTTGGATTCAGATCCTCTGTTCTTGCCATTTTCTCGGGGGTTAGTGAGCTCAGGTCTGGGCAGGAAGCACAAACAAGTGACATGGGCTGTGGAGGGAGACTAGGGGCACACACTGTTGGAGGAAGCAGCCCCCACAATGCTCCAGCCATGGTGCAGGGCCCACTCTGAGCCTTATCTTCTGATTTTCTTTCTTTTTTTTTTAGAGACAGGGTCTTGCTCTGTTGCCCAGGCTGGAGTGCAGTAGCATGATCATGGCTCACTGCATCCTTGAACTTCTGGGCTGAAGTGATCCTCCTGCCTCAGCCTTCTTAGTACCTAGGATTACAGGCACGCATCCCCACACCCAGCAATTTCTTTTTTTTTCTTTCTTTTTTTTTTTTTTTTTGTAGACACAGGATCTCGCTGTGTTGCCCAAGCTGGTCTCGAACTCCTGGCCTCAAGCAATCCTCCACCTCGACCTCCTAAAGCGCTGGGGTTGCAGGTGTGAGCCACTTGACCTGGCTGATTTTCTAAGAGAAACTGGGAGTTCAGGTTTTTTATGTAAAATTTCCCCATTTGGAAATATTGCAACTAACTGACAGTTTTGAAAAGAAAACATTCCATGTCTCCAGCAAGTCTCTTTGTGTGGATTGTAGGCAGCCCACTGACAGACCTTATATAACCAATGCTCTCTCCATACCTGAAATGGCTTCTGATACAGGGAAATGCCTTTTCCTGGTTCTCTGCATAAAGCTGGATCCCCAAAACTCAGGAATGGATAAACGTTTCTGTACTCAGGTATGTGCCTGCATTGAAGTTTTTTCTCCAAAGGCATTGTTAACCCTTTGCCATTATGGCTCATGTCTTGTTCTGCCATTATAACCCAGGTCTCATTGGTTGTTAAAGTATTAAAATACATTCAACCACTTGGCAAATAGCTGCTATCTGGACCCCCTTGAGTACTTTCCCATCCTGAGGCCCCAGGCTCTCTTTAGAAGCCTGAGATTTCCCACAATTGAGCATGAAAAGGGGAAAGTCTGACCCAACATGCGCCACGCAGATCACGCTCCAGAAAGCCTGCTGGGGCCTGTGCAAAGCACTCACTAAATATTGGGAATATCAGTCCGATCCTATCACTCAAGGACCATTTTCCCTCAGCGGGCTCCTTTCTAATGTATTTAAGATCAGCCTTTCTCTAGTCTCCCCAGCTCACCTCCGCCACCCCACCAGCCACTTACCTGCTTTTTCTGCAGACTGGGCCAGAGCAAGGGCCCGCATCTGCCCAGCTCAGCCTGTTTTCACTACCACTTACCTGTGGGAGAAGTAGGAGGTGGGATTTTCATTCTGTAGGAGAGATTGTTCTCTGAGGCCTCTGTGCATTTGATGAGCTCTTTCTCTGGGCAGAAAGCTGGGGACCCCTAAGGCAAAGTGCTCATTTTCAGGGAAATGGCAGGTGTGTGGGGATAGGGGAATTGGTTTCTCCAAATCCACACAGCATAGGGCGTGGGGTGGGGAGAGCTCCTTATCAGGAGAAATCATCCCTCCATGCAATCAGGAAGGGGCACAAAGAGCTTCAACTCTATCTTATAAGCCAGGAATTGTTCATTTCTATTACTCTTCCTTTTTTGTCTGAAATATTTCATCCTCATTTGGACAAACTGAAAAAAATGATGTAGATGGGAAAATCTCTCCTGGCACCTTCATTCCCTTAGGGAGAGACTCTGACGCTCACACTCCCAGGAACGGGGTTCAGGAAAATCAGTTTTGAAGCCATACATTGCCTGGCATGACACAGACCAAGGGGGACGGGAGAGGGAAGGCAACTGTGTCAGGTGGCTGCAATTTATCTTCTAGCTGGGACACTCCCCGAGAATCATGAAATCAGATGTAATTTACTTATTCATTATGCCTACTATTTATTGTCCATTGCCTCCTGGTGGAATATAGAATTCACAAGGACAAGGATGAGTATCTGTTTTGTTTACTGCAAATGCCTAGAATAGCACCAACCACGTAGCAGGCATCCAACAAATATTTAAGCAAATATATCCTTAGAGCCATGTGAGTTTAGCCCATCAACGTATTCTTTGTGCAGAAGTGGAAACTGAGGCCCAGAGAGGAGAAGGGATTTGTCTGTAGCTTCACAGCCAGTTAATGACAGAGCCTAGGTCTGCAGGGTCTGTTCCCGATAGAATATCAGCGAAGGCTTTTGTTACAGCCCTCACAGCCTTTGCCATCTACCCTGTGTGCTCAAGTATTTGTTGTAACATCGGCCATCCTATTGGTATCTTCCAGGGTTCCATTTATTCTAGTTTTGTCCTGCAGGAAACTGCTGCTTCCTGGCAAAGGGAACAAGGGGATCTACTGAGGGGTTGAGGCGCTCCATGTCTTGGTCTGGAAGGTAGGTACACAGGTGTGTTCTCTTTGTGAAAATTCTTGGAGCTGTATGTTTCTGCTATGTTCCCATTTTTGTTTGTATATTGTACCCCAATGCAAACATCTGCTACAAAAAAAAAAAACTAGCACATGTATACACATGCACACACACACAGCCAAAGACATCATAGGAGCTTTGAGAGGTGGTGGTAGTAAGGCTGAAAATATTGCCAGGTGCAGTGGCTCATGTCTGGAATCTCATTTTGGGAGGCTGAAGTGGGAGGATCACTTGAGGCCAGGAGTATGAGACCAGCCGGGGCAACAGAGGTTACATGACTTTTCCAAGGTCATACGTGAGGACATACAGAGTCACGGCTTGGACGCAGGCCGGTTGCCACTGGAATCTGCTTGCCCCATTCACACTGTGATGATGCTATGGTGCTTTTTACCTAAGAGCTAAAGAAAGTGAAACCATGGATGTTTCAGATCCATTACCAACAATCACAGAAGGCTTCTTGGAAGAGGAGAGACCAGCTAATTCCTGAGATAAGTGATGTGCTGAAGAAAGGAAAGGACGGACCCAGCTCTTCGTGTGCAGCTTTGATACACTCATTACTTACCCTGTGGGTAGGCACAGGGCTGGGCACTTTCCCATAGTTTATTTTAATTTTCTGTGTATGGCGCTGTGAAATGGAGAGTGTTTATCCCCATTGCACAGATGGGGAAACTGAGGGAGCCCCAAAGCACTGACATGCCTTGCCCAAGGTTACCTGACTGGTGAGGAGCAGAGCTGAAATTCCAACCTCTGCCTGCTGACACTCAGGCAAGCCCTGGTCCACACCGCATTCTTCTCTGTGGCATTTTCCCACTCTTCTGACCAACACTGGTGACATTTCTGCCACCTCAAACAAGTAAGTGGCTGAAGTTTTGGGGGCTCAGTTCACTTCCCACTACGGTGAATCTATTGGATCAGGTGGTCTCCCGAAGAGAAAGCTCCTCCTCTTCCAAGGACCAGATAATCCCAAAACACCCCCTGATCTGTCCAAGTGGCTTTCATAAACTCTGTGGCTCACTGCCCCTTTCCTTCCACAACTGTCAGAAGCTTAGACCGTGGCTCTTTTAGGAATTACCTTCCCCAGTTGGGCAGCAAGCCCCGTCTTTGCCCATACAGACCCATTCCCCAAGGCGAGGAAGGGACCACTTCTCCCACAAGCTCCCTGCCACCCTCTGCTTGCCAAGAACCCCCTAGACCTTGTCCTGCCCACCTGTCCTGTCAGGCTCCTGGGGAATCCAAACCCTTAACTGTGTTTCTTTAAACCAATCATCAATTTCCCCTTTATGAAAATTAAGGCTGGATAGGAAATGCCTTGAAAAATACATCAAGGTGAGGCAAATGGCTTTTTGAGATCAATTCCAAGCACACACAGGTTTGGGGGGGACTTCATTTGATTTCCTCTCCAAACCTGGGTCAGGGAGCCAGAAAATAGCAGGAGCCAAGGATCAGGCAGGAGATTTTCTGCTTCTCTGAGTAATCGCATCCCCCGTGGCTGCCCAGGAAGCCACATTCAGGGGTCCCCCCTGCCATCTCTCCTCATACACCCCCTTCTCCTTCCACACGACTCTCCTCAAAGGTATTTCCACTTAATTTTGTTTAGAAATTTGAAAAGCAAGTGAAAGTGCAGTATGATTATAGACTTTATTTAAAGGTTTGATTTAGGTTTCTCTCTGTTCTTATATCAAAGATAAAGTAGAAGTGGGGGTATCATGTTCAGGTAATGAGATTTTATATTAAAAAGAATAAATTAAGCTCATAAAGCCATCAGTGGAAGGGCCAGGTGGGGCTGATGCACTCACAGAAGGAACCTATGCATTTATGTAACAAGTACCCTCATCAGGTTTGGGCTGGACTTTTAAGTCCAAAAGGGCAGGCTTTTTCCTGCCTTGTTTTTGAAATTATCCCCATAGGCTCTCAGGGATAAGATTCCAGGGTCCCAAGAGTCAGAAACTACTGTGCAAACCCTCCCTTTACCACTTATTAGCTGTGTGACTGTGGACAAGTGGCTCAACCTCTCTGATCCTATCTTTTCTCTCCTCTAAAAATGTCATATTAATATCCACCCAGACCTATCGTAGCAATTGTAGGGGACAGTTCATGTGACGTATATATAGTCAAGCACTCAAAGAATGTTAACCATGATGACTTTCTGAGTAACAGTTTTCTTATCTGACAAATGGGGATATTGCTTTTCATCTAAGAGATGTCATTATGAGTAAGTGAAATAAGAATAAAGGTCTTTGTACAAAAAAGCCTATAACGATTATACCCTTACTTGTATAGTAATTACTGTTAATTCCAGCCAGGCCCTGGGAAGAATCTCTCTCCCCATATTTGCCAAGAGGGGCTGCATCTCCTGTCCAACACGCTGCACAGATGGGGGCTGGTGAAAATAGAAATTCCAACCTTCCTTCTGCCCTCTCCCCACTCCACGCCCCCCCCCCCTTTCTTCCTTGTGAGCAATAAAACAAAATACAAAGAACAGGAATCAAATAAAGACTCTGCAACCGAGCCGTCTGTGGTCATTTTAAAACAGATCCTTTTTGAAAAGCTGGGTGACATTTTCCTTTAACGCCTGATTTTTTTTTAATGCCGGCTGCATTTTTTAAGCACCCAGCCGGCTTGTAACTAGCCGAAGCAGTACAGTAGCTGCGCCGACTGTACCATTTGATCATTAATTTATCACAGTTCTAGCAGTTTGTCTGACAGGTGATAGCACTTTCATCTAATGAGCCCACAGCCAGGGTGGGGGTGCGGGTGCCCAGTCTGGCCAGCCTGCAGGGTAATGGCCACGCACATGCTCTCTACTGGACTGTTTTCATTCCAGGGACCATCCAAGGCCCAGAAAATGGCTGTCCAATGGGTTGGGGTCCTGCCACAGTAGATGAGGCTGAGAAGGCCCCCCAGTGGGCCAAGGATAAGAGAAAACTGTGGATGAAACTCCAGCTTGGGCCGGTGAGAGTCACTGCGTTACTCAGGATAGACTTGGTTATGCTGCAGTAATAAATCAATCCCCATCCCTGAATATCTGAGGCTTCCAGAAACAAAGTTGAATTTTCCCTTATGCAGCATGACCCCTGCTCTAGGGATGTGTCTATTTAACAGAGCTACCCTAGGGCCCTCTCACAGAGGTGCCACCTCCTTGAGGTAGAGAGGAAAGCATGGCGCACCAGGGGTTGTCTCAAAACTTCTGTCACATTTCATTGGCCAAAGCTACTCACATGGCTATGCACAATTTCAACAGGGCAAAGCAGCGTCATCCCACCATGTGCCCCTAAACGAGAAAACCTATATCTGTCAACAGCCCAGATGGCTACGGTTGTCATAAATTCTGCTCATGGATCAGAACCCTGGATCACTGGATCAATCCACTTTTCTCCATTCTCTGCCTCTACTGTCATCCAAGCTGCCATCATCTCACCCTGATGACCTGTTCTCCCTACCAGGGCCACTCTTAGACCTGTTCTAGGACCTGGGCAATAGTGGGCCTTGTGCTTTTGAGTTACTTTCTTGACAATTTCTTAGTCTAAGTCTCCTTCTCATGCCTGGGACCAGCGGGGGCCAGTAGTGGCCCAGGACACCCTGAATCCAGACAGGAACTTGGATACCTATCTCCATTTCTCTCCCCTGAGGTGCTATTTAACTCTCTGCTCTTGCCCATCACTCGCCAGGGTAGAACAGATGCCCCACAGAACTTCAAGACTCATGCCTCTGGGGTCGTCCTAGGGCTCATGATGTGGCAACAGTTCCAAGAGGGTGGCTTGGCAAACAGATCACTCATGCTGGTCTCTGCGGTATTTCTTTCACAGGAGCCTGTGAGTTTGGGCTGCTTGAAAGGTGCTGACTCATTGATTTGGCGTGACTCAAATTGTTTATCTAGACAGGGGCCCTGAAAGAATATTTGCTTAGGATCCCACATACCTAGGGGTGACCCTGCTTCTTTTTTCTGCCCTTGCCCTATTTAGATCTGTTCCCCACCCAGCAGCAGAGAAAACTTCAAAACTCCTCCTGTGGATTCTCATCACGCTGGGAAGAAACTTCTAACACCTCACAATGGTCTATGAGGCTGTTTCACACTGATCCTCACCCCGGTGCTCTACAGGGTCAATTGGGGAACTTTTGATACATGCTGTAGTCTGGGTCCCACCCGGGACCAATTACATCGGAATCTCCAGGGATGGGGCTGGAGTGAGCAGGTGATTCTAACACATAGTACAGGGTGAGAACTGTGGCCTCTGTAACCCAGCTTCTATTTATCTCTCATCTGATAACCATCGCTGCCTCATTTCTCATCCTTTTCCACCCTTCCTCCACTTCCTCCAAAGTGCCAAGTTCTCTCCACCGCCAGAGGACACGTGCACTTTCCGTTTCCTCTGCCTGGAATATTGTCCTTTCCCAAATGTTGCCAAAAATTCTGTTTTCCTGCTGTTCAGCTCTCAGCTCAAATGTTAATTTCATGAAAATGCTTTCTTGACCTTCTGATGTAGCCTCGCCCCTCCCCACCCCCATGCCATCATTTTCAAAGACGGACTTAATATCTCATCTTTTATTTATTACTTGGCATTGTTTATTATATCTTGCATGTTTTCCTCCACTAGAATACATTTCATGAGGGCAGGTGCTTTGTTAGCTTTGTTCATCCCGTATTCTCATTTTCAATGCCTGACATCTTGCTCAATAAATAGTTACTAAGTGAGTCAATGTCAAAACTAATATTTATAGTGAATTCTTCTGAGGTTTGGTACCTTTGTTGATTACTTTCAGAGTTTAATTTCGGGCAAAGTTGGTCTCTCTTGAATAACTGGTAAGAGTGAATTTTCTTTGGACAGGTAATTGTCCAGATTGTGTAACTCTGGAATAATAAATTTAGCTCTGAGCTTCCTGGGATCCAAGGCAAAAAGGGTCAAATTAACCACAGAAACTATGTTAGTCCATGTGGCTGGTATATTTGCCTCTTCCTTCTCCTTCCTCATGGTCTTTGATTTTCCATGTCTATTTTCACAGCATCTGATTACAAGCTGTCTCAAATCCTTTTTGGGAGCAGGCAGAGTATAAATAGCTAGGAACACAAACAACGGATTCATGTGTGTAATGCCTATTTTACAGACATGCAATACAAGTCCTGGGTCACACAGCCTGGGCAAGAACCCACGTCCCTTGAATTCCTCTGATTCATAGCAGAATCAGTTCATTTTCCTCTGATTCATAGCAGAAGGGCCATACCCTGTGTTTTGGTTTTGCTTCTGAAAGTCCTAACACAGTATTAGGGAATCTTATATTATTAGTACTTCTTTAAGAAAACTGAGACTCAAAGGGATTAAGTACCAGCCAAGGAAGTTAGGGACTGAAATACGCCACTGTCCTTGCAGCATTTGACAAGGCTCTCAGAAAGAGTAGCTGAGAACCTCTCAGTATTGATTAGGAGGAATTATCATCATCTCAGCAATGAGCTTGATTGTCTCCTGATAACTTACTATGCTCAGGGATGAGACAGTAGCTGTGACATTTGCATAGCTGGAAGAGGAACAGGGAGCCATTCTCTAATGATCTGCTCAGTGGCCATAATTGCTTTCTATGAAAATTGTCACCGGATAGGTAAATGGCAAGGAGAGAGCAGGAAGTGACATCAATCTCTCGACTCACTCAATGTACTGATCTGACAGATGCACATCCTAGCGCACAGGACTTTTTACTGAAAGGAGTTATTATAAGCTGAAAGCACCCCCCAGCTCCTCCAGGGCTGAAGAGTGAGCGGAAACAACACAATTAGAAGGTAGAAGAATTAGAAGCCAGGGACATGATGTTGTCAATAACATAAAAATAACTCCTGCCAATTATCGAATGTCTGCTTTGTTCCAGGCATTATACACAACACATCAGATATGTTTTCTTATTTATAAATCTTCCCTCTTCAGAAGGCAGTATTGTTTCTACCTTACATCATGGGAAACCGAGGCTCAGAGAGCTTCCAATGACTTGCTGGAAGCTACGTTGCAACAAGAATGATTGACACGGTGCTTCCTGAGTGCCAGGGAGTATTCTAGTGTTTTCCATATGTAAACTAACTTACTCCTCACAGGATCCTGTGAGATAGGGTCTGTCATTAGCCTCATTAACAGGTGAAGAATCTGAGGGGTGAAGAGGTGAAGTGACCTGTGCAAAGTCCCAGAGTGGCTGTGCCTGGTTTTAAAGTCTGTGCCCTTAAGCCCTGGGTCTCCCCTTGGCTTAATAAATGCCCCCTGCAGGGTTTAACTCTGTCCTTCCCAGCTCCGAAGTCTCTACTCCTCTGTCCTGGGTTTCCCGGAAGAGAGTGCCCTTCCTCTCTCAAAGACTTTCTAAATAGTGGTTTATTCTGACTGGGGACCATTTTCCGGCCCATCCAATTGGTTCCTGAAGTGAGTGTGAACCTGTTTGTACAGTCCGCAGCTGGCAATGCTGAGTGGGCCCGGTGTCTGTTGTATGACAAACACCTGAGTGGATATTATCATCAGAGGGTGGTGGCCCAGACCTGGGCCTCTGGCTCTGGCTGCTCAGAGGCACAGGGATCCGAGGAAGGGAGGGACAGGCTGCCCTTCTGCACAGAACAGACCAAGGTGGGCCTCATGGCAGACCTGGGACTTGCTACAGCTAAACTTGGTAATTCATTTGAGCAGCTGTATAGATTTCTTAATGCTGAAAACACAGCCCAGAAATGGGAATAGCTTGGCTGCTCTGAGAACACTACTCCTCTTCACTTAACGCATATGCTGAGGCCAGGTGGGTCCCTGGAAGATGGATCGATGGAAGTTAAGAGGGCTGCATTGGCCCCTCTCACCCAAGCCAACACCCTCGATGCTGGGGCCAGGCAATACAGCAGGCAGGAGCGATTTCACATTTCTCTGCAGCCTGCCCTGGAGATAGCCCTATTCCTGAGGTGCAGTTGCCTCTGTTATGGGTATGGAAATGGACATCTTTCTTTAAAATGCTTCCGGAATCTAGGCTTATTCACACACAGAGCAACAGAGGCTGTGGGCGAAGACCCACTTTAATGAGCAATGAAGAATAACTCATAATAGTTGATAATTAGCACATCGCTGCACAAGTTGCCCGCCAAGCTTCTGGAAAACTGGTTTTGTTCTGAAGGCCGAATCTGCCCCCTGCAGTCTTGTGTACAGGCTTTGACCGACATGCCCATGTTCAAAGGCAGCACAAGAGGCAACTTCAGCGCAGTCCTTCCCCTCTGGGACCCATGCGTTGCTCTTTCAGTTCTTCTTTCTCCAGACATTCCTGACCTCATAATTCCAAGTTGGCATTAGCTCAGATGCGTACGGTTTTACTGTCCCCTGACCATCCAGTCTAAATAGCAACGATGGTCAAGTGTAAATGGTGCTCTGGCCGCAACAGTGGTTTTCAACCAGGGGAGGATTCTGCGCCACCACCCCCAGGGGACATGTGCAATATTTGGAGATATTTTTGGTTGTCACAACTGGGGGAAGGTGCTGCTGGCATTAATGGGGAGAGGCCAGGGATGCTGCTGGACTTTCTATAATGAAGAGGGCAGCCATGCACAGTAAAGAATGATCTGGTGCAAAATGTCACTAGCGCCCAAGTGGAGAAAGCCTGGGCAACGCTGATTTGACAAGTTTTTTTTGTGTGTGTGTTGTTTGTTTGCTGGTTGTTAAAGCCATTCTACTTTTATGCAAGTCCTTTGTGCTCACGAAGAGGTTTGTAAATTCACAGGATCATGTTTGAATTCCATATGAAACTTCCCTGTCCTGATCTTCATACACAGATGTTACCACTCAGTGCTTCTAAAGCAGCTAATGATGACCTTGATTGCTGGGCCTGTAAACGCAGACATTAACCATCTTTGCTAATTGTCCTTCCTATTTCCTGACACTAGCTGCTCTTGGGGGCTTCAGCCTACAAAACAAAGTCTCCTCATAAGCCCCTGACCTGTTTGGATAGATCACAGGGAGGGGCAGTTTTTTTTTTAATCTTTATTTCTTTAAAGCTGTTTCAAAGACACAGCAAAATACAGAGATATCGTCTCTTGCCCGCCTTTCCCCATACACAGCCTCCCCCATTATGGATACCTCCCACCGGCGTGGTGACATTTGTTACAACCGGTGAAACTACATTGACACATCATTGTTGCTCAAAGTCCAGAGTTTGAGAGACTTTTGAAATAGTGGCTTATTCTGACTGGTGACTATTTTCCAGCCCATGCAATTGGTTCCTGAAGTGAATGTGAACCTCAGCTCGTACAGTCCCTGGTTGGTAATGCTGAGGGTGTTCACTCCTGGTGTTGTACATTCTATGGGACTGGACAAATGTATAATGACATGTGACTACCATTATAGTATCACACGGAGTAGTTTCATTGCCCTACAACCTCCCTGTGCTGCCTCTATTCATCCCTCTTTTCCCCCAAATCCCTGGAAACCACTGATCTTTTCATTGTCTCTATAGTTTAGTTTTCTTCAGATGTCATAGAGTTGGAATTGCACCGTCTGTAGCAGACGCAAATTTTTAACTTCTGCTACCTACGGTACAATGTACAGAACAGTAAAGTGCCTGTGTTTTTATGTTGACTAGTTTAACTTAAGATGCAGGCAAGTATTTCTTAAAATATTAAAAATAGAATAACTATATGATCCAGAAATTTCACTTCTGGATGTATATTCAATGGAATTGAAAGCAGGGACTCAAAGAGATCTTTGTACACCCATGCTCGTAGCAGTGTTATTCACAGTAGCCAAGAGGTGGAAGCAACACAAGTGACCATTGCTAGGTGAATGGATAAGCAAAAGGTGGTCTGTCCACACAATGGAATATTATTCAGCCTTCTAAAGGAAGGAAATCTTGACATATGCTACAGCACGGATGAACAGTGAAGATGGTATGCTAAGTGAAATAAGCCAGTTACAAAAAGACAAATACTGTCTGATTCCAATTTATATGAGGTATTTAGAGTAATCAAATTCATAGAGACAGACAGTAGAATGGAGGTTACCAGGGCCTGGGGAAAGGGGAGATGGTGTGTTGTTGTTTAAACTGTAGTCCCAGCTACTTGGGAGGCTGAGGCAGGAGAATGGCGTGAACCCGGGAGGAGGAGCTTGCAGTGAGCTAAGATAATGCTACTGCACTGCAGCCTGGGCGACAGAGCAAGGCGCCGTCTCAAAAAAATAATAATGATAATAATATGAAAAAATCCTGGATATTGGTTGTGCAACATTGTGAAAACATTTAATACTACAGAATTGCACACTTAGAAATTGTTTACATGGTAAATTTTATGTTATGTATATTTGTTAGGTTGGTGCGAAAGTAATTGCGGTTTTGGGCATTATTTTTAACGCCATTATTATTTTTAATGATGGCAAAAAGAGATATCCATGATGGGGGAGGCTGTGTATGGGGAAAGGTAGGCAAGAGATGAGATCTGTCTACATTTTGCTGTGTCCTTGAAACAGCTTTAAACAAATAAAGATTTTTTAAAAATCTGCCCCTCCCTGGGGTCTATCCAAACAGGTCAGGGGCTTATGAGGACACTTCGTTTTGTAGGTCGAAGCCGCCAAGAGTAGTTAGTGTCAGGAAATAGGAAGGACAATTAGCAAACATTGTTTTTAATGACAAAAACTGCAATTACTTTTGCACAGACCTAACTGAAATGGCTAAAATGGTAAATTTCATGTGATGTATATTTTACTACAATTAAAATGAAAAGATGCTGGCAAGTAGGATCCAGGAAGTGACAAGCAGGGACCCAGCAGGTTAGCAGAGGAGCCTGGAGCCACAGGAAGGGAACGGGGTTCCTGGGAGTGGGGCTGAGGGTAGCCCATTGGCTCAGAGCATCTTCAGCTGCCTAGGGAGAGTGCAGTCAATTTCAGGGGCAGTACCTTCAATCTGAAGAGACATTTGGAGGCCGGCATTGCTTGAGCCGAGGAGGAGAAACAGAGGAAGTGGGAAAAGAATCGAACTCCTCTGAAAGCCCCCAGCCATCTGGGGTGTTGCCTTTCTCCTAGAATCTAAGCTCCATTAAGGCCAGGACATTGTGAGTCTGCTCACCAATCAATCACCAGATGTTGGAACAGTGTCTCAAACATAGTAGGTGCTCAATAAATATTTGTGTGATGGCTACATAAAGTCTTACAACTGCAGCCCAAGTTATTTTCCAAAAAATCATCTCTGAATGTGTCAATCTCCTGTTCCCGAATATTCTACAGCTCCTGTCATGGCAGGAAGAATGAAGTCTAGGTGCCTTCGTGGAGCATTCGAGGCTTTTGACATACTGAGCCTTAGGTACCAGCCGCATTTCTTATTATATCCCCCTCCAGACTTTGCTATTTCCCAAAAACGCTCTGGGCTTTCTCACCCATGTGACTTTATTTTTTTTTTTCCACAAAGTTTTCAGCATCTGTAAAATGCTAAAAGTCTTTGCCTCCTTCTAGGTGCAATAGATTTGAGGCAGGGATAGCGTGGTATTTATGGGGGAAAAGACACATTCTCCCAAAGCTTGCCCAATACTGCTTGACTCCGTGTACCTGATGAGAAGGGGGCAGTGGCGTGTGGTGGGAGTGACTGGCTTCTCAGACTAAGGACAGGCTGCCAGAGTCCAATCCTTGCTGGGACCCACGGGGCAGAGAAGGGGATTGAAAGGGGCTGGGGAAGGGGGTATTGGTGGGAATCACAATCGCGGCAGCCTTCCCAGAACTTCCCTCCTCGCCCTCTGCCAGTACCGTGGTGCACAGACCCTGACATGGGCATGGAGGGAAGTGAATGGCACCATGGGTCATCCAGGCCCTCATGCAGGGCCCGCCTTTATTTGCAGTGGAAGTCCCATGGCATCAGGCTGGTATGGGGGCTTCTTAACAGACAGTGCGCTGCTAATCAGAGCAGCAAGGCACAGCCGTCAATAACGCGGGCTTAGATGTGAGTCACAGCCCATTTCAAATCTGGGTTGCTCCATCTTCCATGCTCATGGATGAGTTCTACGCCTAACAATCAGTAGCATCTTTGCCGGATTCTTCATCTCTAACAATATTGTCCCAATATCAATTCCCCAAACAACTATGCCGCTCCACCTAAAATTTGCGGCCTCAGCCTGACTATCTTAGGCTTTTCACTAGCAATAGAACTTAGCCTTATAACTAACAACCTTAAACTTAAGCACCCATCACAAACATTAAATTTCTCAAACATATTAGGATTTTACCCAGTCACAATAAACTGTGTAATCCCACATTCAAATCTACTTGCAAGTCAAAATCTAGCCTCCCTTCTACTAGAACCAATTTTCTCAATCTGTCTATGCCTCAGCTTCCCCATCTGTAAAGTGGGGATGACAGCTGTACCTACTGAATTGAATTGATGTGAGGATTCAAGTAGACAGTGCAAGGAAAGATGTGGGTTTTTTCTTTTTTTTTCACAGTGCTGGACACGTCTTATGAAATGTTGGATGTGCTTACTAATATTAATTTTCATGATAGATGTAATAACAAAATAAATATTTGCATAGCATTTCAGGGAAAGCAAAGAACATGCACACCAGTTGCTAAATTAAGGAGCTGAGTGGGTTGGTGTCATTCTCCCATTTTACACAGGGTGGTGGGTGCGGGGCTAGGCCTGATTGGGCACCAACAGGCCAGATGGACTGTGGTGATGCATCCTGTTTGTATCCTCTCAGCCACACTGGCTGAGTGATATAAAAATGTCCATTTTGCAGATACAAAAACTGAGGTTCAGGGAGGCATGGGACTTACACTCCGCCCATAAGTGGCAGAGTTGGGATAGAACTCCAGATGTGTCCCCCTTGAGCTGCTCTCTGTGCCATGAGGGTCACAGGCAGAGAGGGAGGCCTGAGAAAGTGAAAAGATGCCTTATGTTGGGGGAGGAGAAGTGGAGTCTCATCTCTCCTCCTCCTCCCCTCCAGCAGGAGGGCCTGGCAGCTGAGGCAGGGAGGCTATTGTGGCTGCAAGCGGAAGAGTGGGCTGAAGTTTCTCCCCTTAAGTGGGGGTGGCCTAGGCCCCCATCCTTCTAGGGAGTTGAGAGGCCTGGCCATGATGGGCCTTTTGTGCCCTACACCCTCCTGTCCAGAGACCAAGAAGGCACTTGATCCCAATTACAGAAAGTGGCTGGGTCAGCCGTCGCCTCGCATGATCCGAGTACCTCAGATGGCAATTGATTAAAACCCAGACAGCACTTGCCTGTGCTCGGCCTTGAGTCTGGGAGCTGGGGCCCTCCTGTGCCTCGGAGTAGAGGTTGGCTGGGCACAGTCACCTCTCCTTAGCCCCAGCACTGCAAACAGAGGGATCGCTTGGTGGGCCCGGGGCTGGGTGATCATGGGTAGAGGCTGAAAGTCATGGTCAAGTCTACAGGACTGGGGAAAGGCCCAGCACCCTGGCATCGAGGGGCAGCTTTGCCAAGTGACATGTCTCTCCAGGCACTGAGCCGGGCTGGGGGTGTGGCAGTCACAGGGAGCCTGGGATGTGGTGGCCCTGTCCTCAGCTTGGTCAGCCTGTCTTCTTTTTTAGGGTCCCCAGGTCTGCTTTCTGTCCTTTCACCTGGGCCAGCTCCCAGACAGCAAGGACCAAGCCTCAGCCTTCTCAGCCTCCTCCTCCATTGCAGCTGGGCCTGGGAGAAGGAAATCCATGTGGATGGGCTGCCAATCCCTTCACTCTATGAAGAGTGTGCCTCGCCTCTCCATCCCCGTGTCTCATCCTCGAGATGGGCTGTGCAAGTGGGCAGCCCTGCAGGGCTTATGTGGAGTGGGAAGGTCTGGGGGCAAAGCGGAGGGCGGCTGAGTGTGCAAGGCCAGAGGACCAGAGCCAGCTGAGTAATCCAGTGAGCCCTCGGGGGCAGATGACACCTGCCACGCCTTGGATCGTGCATGGCAGTCAGCCACGGCTCCCTTCTGTGGCCCAGCCTGTGTGGTCATGTCCACCTCCCCACTGGGAGAATCAGCAGGGCCCTGGGAGTATCACCCCCATTTGATAGATGCAAAAACCAAAGCTTAGGAAGAGAAGGAAACTTGTCTGGAGCTACACAGGGAGCTGGTGGTAGAGTGGCTCCCAGACCGTGAAGCTGCCAAGCCCAGGCGGGGAGACAGTCCCTCTGCCTCTGGCTTGGTCTCTGCTTCCATGCTCACCAGAGTGCCCCTTTCTCCCAGCTCCTGTACCCTTGGCTACCTTTGGTTCCAAGGTCATGATTAATGCTCGTGTTCTCTCTGACCTCTGGCCTCAGGCTGTGCCAATTTCATGAACAGGCACAACATTAGGGTCTTTTGTTTGGGTATGAAGAAAAGGTGGGTGGAGTCCTTTTGGGAGTGAGTGCTCAGTAGGGGGGGAATGCCAGGGCACCCAAGTAGCCTGGACAGTGCCTTTGTGCAGATTAATTGAGATACACCTTTCTCAGGGCAGCTCACATACCAGGCATCACACTGGGAGAGTGGTGTGGAGGCTGAATTTATTCCCCCATTAAGGCTGTTAGGAACGCTCTGGTGTAGCGAACAACCTGTACAACTGTGCACAGTTGCCCAGAGGATCACAGTGCTCCAGAGCTGGGAAAGCTTAGCTTTCTCACCCACTGCCTCCTTAGATCTCTACTGTCTCCACTCCAAGGTTCCTAGGTATGACACTGTCAAGAGGTGCCTGGATTAGAGCAGATTTTCTGCGATTGGAGAGGCTGAAATCACCTCCTCATGGCTGAGGCAGGGCACTGGGGCCCAGAGAGTGCCACGGTCTACCCACGGCCACCCAGGACTTGCACTCTGCAGCGTCACCCACCATATGCAGGCCCAGCCTCGCACTTCCCTTTCCAGGAAAGCTTGGATGAAGAAATAACAGGAGGGGGCTCTTTCCTTTCGTGCCTTGCAAAATCAGGTTTTGATTATGGTTTATTGCAAGGCTGCATTCCATTCAGAGCTTTTCAGAAGAACATTTCCAATTTCTTGGTTAAAAATAGGCACCAGCTGAGGTCTCCTTCGTCCCCCAACCCACATGGTGGAAGGAGCACTCATCTCTGCCACGTCTCACAGTTTGTGAACTTGGACAAGTTATGTAGCCTTCCAGAGGCACAGCTGGAGCAGCTGCAGGATGGAGATGTGGATGTGCTGCCCTTCTTTGGGTTTGAGAGGGTGACAAGAGACCATGGACGTAAGTAAGTTCACATGGCTGGGACACAGAAGGGGCTGCAGGTCTTCATTGTGCGCCATGACTTTGACTCCAAAGGTGATGGTCTAGCAATTTGTCCCAATATCTTTAAAAAAAATTTTTTTCTAAGTTTTTGAAGTTTTTATTATTATGAGTACGTCCTTGGTGTCGATATTTATGGGGTACTTGTGAGGCTTTGATACAGGCATACAGTGCATAATATTCAAATCAGGGTAATTGGGGTATCCATCACCTCAAGCATTTATCTTTTTTGTGTGTGAGGAACATTCCAACTTTACTCTTTTAGTTATTCTAAAATGTACAATAAATTATTGTTAACTGTAGCCATCCTATTGTGCTACCAAATACTAGATCTTGGCTGGGCACGGTGGCTCATGCCTGTGATCCCAGCACTTTGGGAAGCCGAGGTGGGCAGATCACTTGAGGTAAGGTGTTCAAGACCAGCCTGGCTAACATAGAGAACTCTATCTCTACTAAAAATACAAAAAATAGCCTGGTGTGGTGGTGCACGCCTGTAATCCCAGCTACTCAGGAGGCTGAGGCATGAGAATTGCTTGAATCTGGGAGGCGGATGTTGCAGTGAGCTGAGATAGTGCCACTGCACTCCAGCCCGGGTGACAGAGCAAGACTCAGTCTAAAAAAAACCAAAAAAAACTAGATCTCATTCATTCAATCTAATTGTACCTTATATATCCCCACTTTATCCCCGTCTCCCCATTACCCTTCCCAGCCTCTGGTAACCATCATTCTACTCCCTAACTCCATGAGTTTAGTTGTTTCAATTTCAATATCTTTATCATCTTGAAAAAATAAAAGTGGACTGAGCATCATGGATTTAAGAAGACATTTTTGGATGATTTCCTCCTCCAGGAGGACCTCCAGGATTAGCTTGATAAGTTCGCCATCGATTGTTATGCTCTGCCTGGCAGAGTGCCTTTTCTTTGTTCTAACACAGCACTATCCAATAGAAATGTAAATGTGAGCCGTTTATATAATTTTAAATTCTCTACTAGCCACTTTTTTTAAAAAAGTAAAGTGAAACCTGGTAAAATTAATAATAAATTTTATTTAACTCATTATGTCCAGAATATTATTTCAACATTCAATCAACCTAAAAATGTTAATGTGATATTTTACATTCTTCTTTTTCATATTGTTTTCCAAACTCAGTGTGTATTTTACAATTATACATTTTCATTTGGACCAATTGCATTTCAAGTGCTCAGTAGCCACATGTGGCTAGCAGCTACCCTGGACATTACAGTTCTAACCCATCTCCTTCTTTCTCTTGCTGAAGAAATCTGTATAAGGGGATTGAACTAGATTAAGGAGAGCAGATCTTTGGTACACTGACTGCTCCCCATTCTTTCTGCGCCTATGGCAGACATCAATAATGGACAGCCAATCACTCAGGTTAGTCTTTCTGAGTCTGGACCTGGCCTGTGCACCTCCTTATCCCAACAGACATTAGCATATGATTGCAGTAGCAAACCAATTGGACTGTCTTTGCCACAGTGAATCTTGATGTTCTCATGGGCTTGTGGCTTTCTGACATTTGAAGACCCAGACTCTGGGTTTTTGCCACTCTGTCTCTTTCATGTCTACAAACCTGCCTTCTGTCTCCTCTCAGGTTTTGTTTAATTCAGACCACAGAGGCCTAGCTTCTGTTTATCCTCACCAATTTCCAGCGCTTTTTTTTTTTTTTTTTTTTCAGCTCAGTCTTGTCCTACTAGAGTCTCTTGTCCTACTAGAGCCTGCACACCAGGCTGAGAGGTGAAGTCAGTTGTGAGCTGCAGCCCATGACCCTGCAGGCATCTTCTTCCACTGGGCCTGGGCCATGCTAGGGCTCTCAGGCCTTGGGGATGGGCACAGAACATGGATCTCTAATTACAGGTGAAGCTCGAAGACGGCAGAGAGTGAGACCAGCACCCACAGAAAAATCTGCTACAACCTGCCCTGCCTCAGTTACCCAGAATCATGGGGTAGCAACATTTATCCATGTATTTAAATATTTTAGGTAATTGAAAGTTGCCCTTTCCGTATGCAACTTTTTCTTATTTAAATGTCTTAAGATAAAAATTTCCTGACTAGATCATCTACGTCCATGTTTTCTTAGAGAACGCTGAACATTATTTAACCTTCTATGGAGGCCTTAAAATATGAATATTCATTAGTATTCTGTGCTATGATACATTCAGAATGTGTTCAAGACCCACCGAAGTATGGAGGATTGTTTGTCCTTGTGCCAAATGTCCCCAGGGGCTCTGTTTTTTCAAGTCTGCTTTGTGAGTGTTTCTCTCTCATTTTCCTGCCAGGATGAGGGCTGTCACTTCTGTTTCCTAATGTACATGCTGCTCAAGCATCACCTCGCTCCCCATTCTAATTTGATGCTTCTATAGGTTTTAAACCACATCACTGCAATTGTTAGTATTGTTTGTCAAGTAAGAGTAATTAAGCCCTAAGTAGGATCCCATGGGAGCTCATCTATAAGTAAAAATGTTTGGATAAGGCAACAATTCTTTAGAGTTGTACTTTGAATTGCTGAGGTTACCTAATAATTAAATTTTGAATAACTCACTCTTAGTACTACACAGTTTAGCATTTTGATGTTTCTTAAGTGTTCCAATGTATTTTTAAAAATACCCTTTTTTGGCCAGGTGCAGTGGCTGACGCCTGTAATCCCAGCACTTTGAGAGGCCAAGGCGGGTGGATCGCCTGAGGTCAGGAGTTTGAGACCAGCCTGGCCAACATAGTGAAAACCCATTTCTACTAAAAATACAAAAAATTAGCTGGGCCTGGTGGCAGGCACTTGTAATCCCAGCTACTTGGGAGGCTGAGGCAGGAGAATCACTTGAACCCAGGAGGCGGAGGTTGCAGTGAGCCAAGATTGCACCATTGCACTCCAGCCTGGGCAAAACTCCATCTCAAAACAAAACAAAAAACCTTTTTTAAGCCACTAGCACGTAGTAGGTGCACAATAAATATCCCTGTGGATACGCATGGCTAGTTGTAGCTAACTTAGAAGCAGCAGAGGAAGGAGCAGAAGATTGGGCTGGGTTAGTCAGGGAAGGCATCCTGGAGGAGGTGAGATGAACTATGCTTGGAAGCATAAAAACAAGTGGGATAAGGCAGGCGTTCCAGGCAGAGCCCATGGCAGAAGGAGGACATGCAGATGATCATATTTCATCAGCTAAGGAGTGAAGAGAAGCAGAATGTGGGAATCTTTTTCCTCCTCCATTAAAGATGTTCAATTTTCCCTTACCTGCTACCTTCTAATGTTCCTGGGTAGAGAGTCCTTCCTAGGAGGGCTTTCGAGACTCTTGGTTAGTTCCTGGTATGAACCTTGCTTTTCTCATCTTTGAAGTGTGACTCTCTGGGATCTGTTGACTTACGTACTGTGGGTGCAAAATGTTTTGGAAACTTTCAAGTGCTCTGAGGATGAAAAGGTAGGAAGCATAGATGAACTTCAATTGAGCATCTACTCAGTTAAATCTAGATGAACTCAGTAACTCTGGAAGGGGACGTGGATGGATTGTTTGAGGCCAGACATTTGAGATGAGACTGGACAACACAGTGAGACCCTATCTCTACAAAAATAAAAAAAATATATAATCGGGTGTGGTGGCACACGCCTGTAGTCCCAGCTTCTCGGAAGGCTGAGGTGGGAGGATGGCTGAGGTGGGAGGATGGCTGAGGTGGGAGGATGGCTGAGGTGGGAGGATGTTTTGAGCCCAGGAGTTAGAAGCTGCACAGTGAGGAGCTTCTTCCAATGCACTCCAGCCTGGGTGACAGAACAAAACCTTGACTCTGAAATAATAATAATAAATTTAGAGGAAATTTTAACTACACAAGGAACACATGACTACATGCAGATATATATGGATATACATATTACAGCTTAGAATTTAGTTCCTGGTGACCACCATCCCCTAGTCCTGGTGCCATACTTCATTCCCTGGATACAATTATTGTGAATTCTTCCAGACATGCTTCTGCATATTTACACAAGTGTATATGTATTTGCGGAAATATATGGCGTTGTTTTGATTTGATCTGATGTAAACAGACTCAAAGTACTCAACGTTTCTTCCCCCCAACAACGTGTCTTCATGCTTGTCCCTTGCAAGAACCCATAGAAACAACATTATTCTTTTTATTGGCTGCACGATGTTCCATAAAATGGCCATGCTGTGGTTTAATTAGACATTCCCCATCTGACGAACATTTAGGTTGTTCTCATTTTGTCAACTTTGGTAAATCACATGGTGTGACCGTCTGGGCACATACCTCTTTAGACACGGTGGTCAGTGTTTCCTGGGGTAGCCACGAAGAGGTGTAATTGCTGGGTCACTGGATCTCTGTGTGTTTTAAGTTTCAGGAGCCACTGCCAAATTGCCCTCCAAAATAGCCATGCTGTCTTCTACTTCTACCAGTCCTGGCTGATGGGAACCATTTATCTTCATCCTCACCAGCTCCTGACTTTAGTACTCACCTAGACCTGGGCAAGAGGGGTCCCTGCTCCGAGCCTGCACCTCAGAAGGCCTGGCTCTGTCCACCCTGAGCCACTCCCCACCCCAGGGGGTGAGAAAGCTTTGCAGCCAAGGGTTGAGGTGTCTATGGGGTCAAGTGGAGGTGACCCATTTCTAGATGATACTCCAGGTACCTGGGGCTTCTGAATTCTTTGCTCAAATGGCCCTTCCAGGGCCTGTATAGATGACTTCTGTGAGTCTATCCCCCCAAAGGTGAGCTATACACCTGGTGAAGCCACCCTTGATCCCGGAGTGGCCAATAGGCAGCTGTTATAGAGGGAGAAGTGTGTGGAAAGAGCTGGAGGGTGCACTGCAGAGTCCACACACAACTCTGAGGTGTCCCCTCCCATGAGGGGCAGAGTCAGGAGAGAGAGACTTCAGGAAGTGGAGGCTTCTTGTCCTTCGTGCCACAGATGCTCGGGGTGGTTGTGATATTATCAGCCTTTGCAATCTGGGTCCAGCCTTTTCTAGCACATTTAATCCTGTCAGCCAGTGTGTGTGTGTGTGTGTGTGTGTGTGTGTGTGTGTGTGTGTGTTGTGGGGGGTGTTGGGAAAAGGGGCTCAGCTTTTCCTTTTTACAGAGAGGCTAAGAAATGTGCCCCAGAATGTGACAACACATGATCCAAGCCCAGGCCTGTCTTTACTGCGAAGCCCTGCTCGGTCCTCACCCCAAGGTGGGACTTTTCCTCTTTTCTCCTCCACCCTAATTTTTAACCAATGTGATCATCCCTTTAGAAAGGGCTTCCTTTCCTCTCCATCCCCAGGAAAGGGGGAGCATAGTGTCTCGGGTGGTGGTGCCTACTGGGACTCATTTCGAGCCAACATGGAGCACTTCAAACACGCTCCTTCCCAGGAAGCACGCTGTTCATGGAAATTAAACACTCCGAGCAGGTGTCTCTCCTTGCCTGCCCCTCTCAGGAGAGAGGGGCAGGGGCTGCATGGGAGCTGAAATAAATGGTGGCAAATAAACCTCGGCACCCGTTAGCGACAGCTCTCAGAATTTAAAGGGACACGTAATCACTCCTAATACACATCCAGGGCAGAGAGCCAGATGTCGCTGATGGCAAAGAGCATTGTTGGCAGGGAGAGGATCATGCAGCCCCCAGCTCCCACTGACAGAGCTTGGGCCCGCTTCCCAAAGCATCTCTATACTAACCCTAGCATTTTCCTCTTCCCCACTGTTATCATCACCAAGATGCCTACTTTGTCCAGACTCAGATCTGTGCCCCGGGCTCCGGGCAAGGAGACTTCACGGATCAGCTCTTTTAAGCCTCTCAATAACCCAGTCCAGTGGGAGTTGTCATCCCCATTTTGCAGATGAAGAAACTGAGGCTCAGAGAGGAGGAAAACTTGCCCAAAATTGTACACTAATTTGGGGAAGAGATGGAAAGCTTGGTGTATGGAGGCTTGGGCTGCTCATTGTCCCAGGGCACATTGTCCTGGGAGGGTGAGCACATGGGCGCTGGGGCTGGTCACCCTAAGCTGCCCCCTCAGCCTCAGTATAACTTGCTTAAGGAGGGTGGGGCTGGGGCATGCCAACCCCTGGGTCCTGTCTCTCCTGCAGCACAGTGTTGCTGGGACAGACCGGGTAGGAAGCCCTAGAGAATCATATTCACCTGGGCCTATTAAGGGACATGGTTGTTAGCTCTGACCTGTGACTTGAGGGGCTCCGGGAAGGGGTTTCTGCTCCTGGATATCTTTCCTGGGGGATCCCAAGGGGGCACCAATGCCAAGTCATTCTGCTGGGTTAATCATCGCTCCTCTTGGCTCCTCTTTGAAAAAGCAATGAGTCTGGAGACACTGTTAGTCTCTGCCACCTTGCAGTGAGTTAATTTGCATTGACAGAAGCCTGAGGGCAGCATGGAAGCTCCTGGGCCCCTGGTAGAAACGAGGATGTGTGCCAAGAGGAAGGGAACAGGCCTTCCCTGCATGTCTGGAAAGGAGGCTCCCAAGTTGGCCTTGAGCGCCGAAGCCCAAGCAGTAACTGTCACAAAAGACCACCTACTATATGATACCATTAACAGGAAATGACCAGAAGAGGCAAATCCACAGACACAGAAGTAGATTCGTGGTGGCCAGGGCCTGGTGAAAGTGGAGTGAGGGGAGGAATACAGGGGCAGAGATGAGGGGGCCATGGCTAAGGGGAATGGAGTTTCTTTTCGGGGTAATAAAAATCTAAAATTGATTGTGATATGAATATACCAAAAACCTTTAAATTGTATACTTTAAGTGGGTGAGTCGCATAGCATGTGAATTACATCTTAATAAAGCTGTCATATTTAAACAGCCCTAACCCTCTCCTCCTCTCTATACAGACACACACACACACACGCAGAGCCCACGGGGCTAGGCCTGGGTAGTCTCGGGCGATTAGATCAGCTCAGGATGAACCCTGTTTTATGCAGATATTAGGGACCAGTGGCTGAAGCAGTACTCACAATAGGTCTAGAAGGACAAGAAGAACAGCTCAGAGAAATTAGGTTCAGGAAGCAGGAGTGGCCCACCCAAAGCTACGCAGCACATATGGAGTTGAACTTGGACCCCATCTATGCACCTGCAGCTCTTCCTGTGACCCCAGGTGGGCCTGCCTCACCTGGACCTCAGCCAAGACCTCATTAGATTTCTCACCAGGTACTTAAGCCTAAAAGAGCCAAGGGTGTCACGCTGGTAAGCCCCGCACTTTGGAAGGCTGAGGCGGGCGGATCACTTGAGGTCAGGAGTTTGAGACCAACTTGGCCAATGTGGTGAAACCCCATCTTTACTAAAAATACAAAAATTAGCCGAGTGTGGTGGTAGGAGCCTGTAATTCCAGCTACTTGGGAGGCTGAGGCAGGAGAATTGCTCGAACCTGGGAGACAAAGGTTGCAGTAAGCCGAGATCGCACCACTGCACTCCAGCCTGGGAGATAAGAGTGAAACTCTAAAGCCGTGGGTGGGGAGAGGAGTCCGTTCCAGCATTCCAGGCCTTGCTTCTTAGGAATGGGGTCAGAACAATGACGATCCCCATCTTGCCAATGGAAAGAAAGGCAGCTCTGAGGAGTGAAAAGTTCCCACGCTGGCAGGGGCAGAGGTAGAATTTGGCAGGGTCAGAGGTAGAATTTGAACCCAGGTCCCTTGGCCTCTAAATGTCATGCGGCAGAGTTTCCTCTCTGGTCAAGAGGTTGCAGGCAGTGGCCTGCGCCACGCCCTCCCTTCCCCGGGCACTGCACCCACTCCGAGCCCTTTTGAAGGTGGCTATAAGTGGCTCCTGTTGGCGTGTGGGCCTGTCTGGGTGGGTAAGTAAGTGGCTTTGGTGACGAACGGGATGTCGGCCCTTCCCCCGTGCTATGTTTAGAAAGGTGTCAGCCCCAAAGTGGCCCGTCTCGGCGGTCACCCAGAAGGTAATCACGAGTGTCTCTAAAACCCCATCTGTGACCTTTCTGCACTCAGACACGGGGGCCGCCAGCATCACCGGGCAGGGTGCGATGCGGCATGGCCCGCTGGCTTGTCCGGGAATGTGGCGTCCACCAGACTGGGCAGAGGAGGAACCCAGGCAGAGGGCAGAGGCTCGGGAAAATGGGGCGTTCTCTCCCCTTCCTTCTCCAAATACTCCTGAGGGCCTATGAAAGAACACGTGTGGAGAAGCCTCGGTGATCTTGTGTGCTGGCACACACACTCATGCACACAGACTCACACACACATTTACCCCCCAACACACATAAACCATACTCTCATACTTACACCACACACACACACACACACTCATACACTCATCACACACCCACTCTCACACACACCACTCACATGCTCATACACACACGCTCACATACATCACACTAACACACACACATTCACACATACCACATTCACACTCACATCACACACAGATATGATCACACACACCAAACACACATACACACACCACACACACCACACTCACGCATACACATACACACACTCACCACACAGTCTCACACTCACCACACTCACATACAAGCACACCACACACCCACACACACTCTCACCACACACCACACACCACACACACACCCCTCACATACCACACTCACACACACCAAACACACATACACACACCACACACACCACACTCACGCATACACATACACACACTCACCACACAGTCTCACACTCACCACACTCACATACAAGCACACCACACACCCACACACACTCTCACCACACACCACACACCACACACACACCCATACACTCACACACACACCATTCACTCACACATCACACACTCATACACTCACAAACACCACACACACCACACACACACATCACAACACTCTCACACACACATACACACACCACACTCCCACTTATTACACACTTGCACACACACCTGTATGCTCACACATGTTCCCATGCATACTCTCGTACACTCTCACCCATACACTCACACCTGTGTGTTCACACACATGCACACACAAACACCGCCACACAGTCTTTAGGCAACAGTTTCCTCATAGAGTGGGGAAAGGAGGAGTTTAAAGTACATTTTACACAGCCCTTAGTATCTCAAATGCTTGATTAAAATTTCTTCTTTTTATATAGTTGTAAGTAAGAAACTATAATAAAAACAAAATTTTTATTTACAAAAAATAAAAACAAGCAAAAGACATGTTAAGGTATGTTTCCCAATTTAAACCTACTGGAGATCATTGAGGCATTATTATGTGCTACCAAATAACTTTTTTGGGGGTGTGTGTGGGGGTGCAGGCTTCAAAATATTTCTCCATGTCTTTGTGAAATTGACGTATATACTGAGATTACAAGTTGAATTGTTAATAGAAGAATAAAACTGTTATCACTTGAAAATATTTTTCAGTGTGAATCAGAATGTGCTTCTGAACGATGTGCAAGAAAAACAAATACTGAAATGAATTACATATCGAGGCTGGCAAGACCCTGAATGAGGCCTTCGAAATTCCTAGTTTCAAATTTTGGCATTCATCCAGGGGTGTTATTCAAAATACTATAGCACTAGAAATGTCAAATTAGAAAGGATTATGGCCTCCATGCTGCAGCTGGGTCCCAGGGTCCCTATCCTGTGCCAGGCATGAACCATTGAGATGCTGGGTTGTAGAGATGAGGGTTGATGGGGGAAGAAGTGAGGGTTTAAAATAGAAGGGCACTGGGGGCTAGTTACGAATCAGGTATGAAAGTATTTCAATATTTTAGCAACTAGCAAGCTGTATCAGCACACACTGGGTGAATGTCCAGCCTGCATTCATTCAAGTGACTTTTCTTTTCTTAGTGATCTTTATCCTTATGAGCAATCTCTGCCTTTTAATTAGAGTATTTAGTCCATCAACATTTAATGAAAGTATTGGATATAGTTAGGTTGAGTTCTACCACTTTATTATTTGTTTTCCCTGACCCTTGGGTTTTGTTTTCCTGTCCCTCTTTTTGCCTTCTTTTGTGTTATTCAAATATATTTTTAGAATTCAATTTTAACTTATCTATTGTCTTTTTAGCTATATACCTTTTAGAATTACATTTTTAAGTGGTTGCTCTAAGCATTTCAACATAATCCTTGCTATTATGTAAATGTTTCTGCCCCCTCAAAATCCATATGTTGACATCCCAATCCCCCAAAAGATGGTATTAGGAGGTGGGGCTTTGAGGGGTAATTAGATCATGAGGGTTCTGCCCTCATGATCACGATTAGTATCCTTATAAAAAGGACCTCTGAGGAGGATCACTTGAGCCTAGAAGGTTGAGGCTGCAGTGAGCTGTGTTCGTGCCACTGCACTCTAGCCTGGGAAACAGAGCCAGACCCTGTCTCAAGAAAAAATATATTATTGAATGTTTTTGCTCACCATTATGTAGGCATAGCTACTGCCCAACACATGGTAGGACTACAGGCTGTGTGGGAGCAGGGTGAAGCCTGTGACTGCCGGCTTTCCCCTACTTCCCTTGTGTCCTGTATGACTCAGCAAGGGCAACCATAATCTCCCTGGAAATATAACTACATTGGACTTGAAACCACACCCCCATTCCCCACAGCAGCTGCAGCAAGCCCCGCCTAAGGAGAGGCTAAGCTCAGACATACTTATCCCTGCCCCCAGCTGGGGGTCTTTCTCTACCCACCCTGGTAGCCAAAGACGAAGGTCATAATCTCTTGGGAGCTCTATGGCCCTGCCCACCAGCTAAGAAACCTGAATAAGAAACTTAACCAGGTGTCCCTAGGGCAAGTTTGCATCCTCCCTATAGGACCACAGCTGATGCGCTTTTGAAAGCACCACCTCCTGGCTGGAGGCTAATCAACACCAAACCAGTGCTCTAAACAAAAACACAACCAAGGACCCTTACAGAGTCCACCTCACCCCCCTGTTAACTCCAGGGGAGCAGGTGCTGGTATCCACGGATTAATTAGACCTCAATCTAACTATATTCAATACTTTCATCCACAGATACCAGCACCTGCTCCAGTGGAGGTAGCAGGGGAGTGCAAGACCTGAAGACAGATCACATCACAGGACTATCTGCAGACATTCTCCAGTACCAGACTGGAGCCTGGTAGCTCCGCTGGGTGGGACTCAGAAAAGCAAAAACAATCACTACAGCTTGGTTCTTAGGAAGCCCCATTCCTAGGGGAAGGGGGAGAACACAACATCAATGGAGCACCTCGTGGGACAAAAGAATCTGAACAGCAGCGCTTGAATCCCAGATATTCTTTCTGACATGTCTACCAAAATGAGAAGGAATCAGAAAAACAATTCTGGTAATATGACAAAACAAGGTTCTTTAACACCCCCAAAAGACCAGCTAACCAGCAATGGATCCAAACCAAGAAGAAATCTCTGAATTGCCAGAAAAGGAATTCAGGAGGTCAATTATTAAGCTAATCAAGAAGGCACCAGAGAAAGGTGAAGTCCAACTTAAAGAAATAAGAAATAATACAGAATATGAATGGGAAACTCTTCAGTGAAATAGCATAAATGAAAAAACATTCACAGCTTCTGGAAATCAAGGACATATTTAGGGAAATGGAAAATGCACTGGAAAGTCTCAGCAATAGTATCAAACAAGCAGAAGAAAGAACTTCAGAGCTCAAAGACAAGGCTTTCATATTAATCCAATCCATCAAAGACCAAGAAAAAGGAATTGAAAAAAATGAACAAAGCCTCCAAGAAGCTTGGGACTATGTTAAACATCCAAACCTAAGAATAATTGGTGTTCCTGAGGAAGAAGAGAAATCTGAAAGTTTGGAAAATATATATATATATATACATATATATATAGACGAAGTCTCACTCTGTTGCCCAAGCTGGAATGCAGTGGCATGATCTCGGTTCACTGCAACCTCCACCTCCCGGATTCAAGTAATTCTCCTGCCTTAGCAAGCAGCTGGGACTACAGACACATGCTGCCATGCCCGGCTAATTTTTGTAATTTTAGTGGAGATAGGGTTTCACTATGTTGGCCAGGCTGGTCTTGAACTCTTGACCTCGTGATCCACCCACCTCGGCCTCTCAAAGTGCTAGGATTACAGGCATGAGCCACCGTGCCCGGCCTGGAAAACATGTTTGAGGGAGTAATTGAGGAAAACTTCCCTGGCCCTGCTAGAGTGCTAGACATCCAAATATAAGAAGCTCAAAGAACACTGGGAAATTAATTGTAAAAAGATCTTCATCTAGACAAATAGTCATCAGGTTATCTAAAGTCAAGATGAAGGAAAGAATCTTAAGAGCTATGAGGCAAAAGCATCAGGTAGCCTATAAAGAAAACCTGTAAGATCAACAGCAGATTTCTCAGCAGAAACCGTACATGCTGAAGGGATTGTGGTCCTATTTTCAGCCTCCTTAAGCAAAACAATTGTCAGCCACAAATTTCGTATCCACTGAAACTAAGCTTTATAGATGAAGGAAAGATACAGTCTTTTCCAGACAAACAAATGCTGAGAGAATTTGCCACTACCAGGCCAGCACTACAAGAACTGCTACAAGGCAATCTAAATCTTGAAACAAATCCCCAAAATACACCAAAATAGAACCACTTTAAGGCATAAATCTCACCTGACCTATAGAACAATAACACATTTTTTATAAAGGGTATTTGGGCAACAAATAGCATGATAAATAGAATAGTACCTCACACCTCAATATTAACATTGAATTTTAAATGGCCTAAATGCTCTACTTAAAAGATACAGAATGGCAGAATGGATAAGAATTCACCAGCCAAATTTCTGCTGTCTTCAGAAGACTCAACAACACATAAGGACTCACATAAACTTAAGGTAAAGGGGTGGAAAAAGCTATTCCATTAAAATGGACACCAAAAGCAAGCAGGTGTAGCTATTCTTATATCAGACAAAACAAACTTTAAAGCAACAGCAGTTAAAAAAAAAACAAAGAGGGACATAATATAATGATAAAAGGTCTAGTCCAACAAGACAATATCACAATTCTAAATATATATGCACCTAACACTGGAGCTCCCTAATTTATAAAACAAGTACTACTAGACCTAAGAAATGATATAGATGGCAATGCAATAATAGTAGGGGGTTTTAATACTCCACTGACAATGCTGGACAGGTCATCAAGACGGAAAGTCAGCAGAGAAACAATGGACTTTATACCCTACAACAAGTGGGCTTAACGGATATTTACAGAACATTCTATCCAACAACTGCAGGGTATATATTCTATTCATCAGCACATGGAACATTCTCCAAGATAGACCATATAATACCAAAACAAGGCTCAGTAAATTTAAGAAATTATATCAAGTACTCTTTAAGACCACAGTAGAATAAAATTGGAAATCAGCTCCAAAAGGAACCAAGACCATGCAATACATGGAAATTAAATAACCTGCTCCTGAATGATTGTTGAGTCAACAATGAAATCAAGATGAAAATTAAAAGTTTCTTTGAACTGAATGATAATAGTGACACAACCTATCAAAACCTCTGGGATACAGCAAAAGTGGTACTACGAGGAAAGTTCATAGCATCAAATGCCTGTATCAAAAAGTCTGAAAGAGCACAAATAGAGAATCTAAGGTCACACTTCATGGAAATGGAGGAAAAAAAACAATCCAAACCCAAACCAGCAGAAGAAAACAAATAACGAAGATTAGAGCAGAAATAAATGAAATTGAAAAAAAATTCAAAAGATGAATGAAACAAAAAGCTAGTTCTTTGAAAAGATAAATAAAACTGATAGACCATTAGCAAGATTAACCAAGAAAAGAAGAGAGGAAATTCAAATAAGCTCAATTAGAAACAAAACGGGAGATACTACAACTGATACCACAGAAATACAAAAGAGTATTCAAGGCTACTATGAACACCTTTACGTGCATAAACTCTAAAACCTATGAGATTAATAAATTCCTGGAAATATGCAACCATCCTAGATTAAACCAGGAAGATATGGAATCTCTGAACAGACCAATAACAAGCAGTGAGATTGAGATGGCAATAAAAAAAATGCCAATAAAAAAAAGTCCAAGACAAGACAGATTCACAGCTGAATTCTACCAGACATTCAAAGATTTAGTACCAATCCTATTGACACTATTCCAAAAGATCGAGAAAGAGGGAATCTTCCCTAAAACATTGTGTGAAGCCAGTATCACCCTGATACCAAAACCAGGGAAGAAAATAACAAAAAAAGGAAACTACAGACCAATATCCCTAATGAACATAGATGTAAAAATCCTCAACAAAATACTAGCAAACCAAATCCAACAGCATATCAAAAAGAAAATCCACCATGATCAAGTGGGTTTCATTACCAGGGATGCAGGGGTGGTTTAACATACCTAAGTCAATAAATGTGATATACCACATAAACAGAATTATTAATAAAAACAAAAATTACATGATCATTTCCATAGATTCAGAAAAGCATTTGACAAAATCCAGCATCTGTTTATCGTTAAAACCCTCAGCAAAATCAGCATAGAAGGGACATACCTTAAGGTAATAAAAGTCATCTACAACAAACCCACAGTCAACATTGTATTGAACAGGGAAAAGCTGAAAGCATTCTCCCCGAGAACTGGAACAAGACAAGGATGCTCACTTTCACCACTTTTATTCAACATTGTACTGGAAATCCTAGTCAGAGCAATCAGAGAAAAGAAAGAAATAAAGGGCATCCAAATCAGTAAAGAGGAAGTCAAACTGTTGCTGTTTGTGGATGATATAATCATATACCTAGAAAACCCTAAAGACTCATTCAAAAAGCTTCTAGAACTGGTAAGTGAATTCAGCAAAGTTTCAGAATACAAAATTAATGTACACAAATCAGTAGCTCTGCTATACACCAACAGCAACCAAGCTGAGAATAAAATCAGAACTCAGCCCCTTCACAATAGCTGCAAAAAATAAAATAAAATACTTAGGAATATACCTAACCAAGGAAGTGAAAGCCCTCTACAAGGAAAAGTACAAAACACGGCTAAAAGAAATCATAGAGGACACAAACAAATGGAAACACATCCCATGCTCATGGATGGATAGAATCAATATTGTGAAAATGACCATAGTGCCAAAAGCAATCTACAAATTCAATGCAATTACCATTAAAATACCACCATCATTCTTCACAGAACTAGAAAAAACAATCCTAAAATTCATATGGAATCACAAAAGAGCCTGCACAGCCAAAGCAAGACTAAGCAAAAAATTAAAAAGAAAAACCCAAAGAAGCAAATCTGGAGGCATCACATTACCTGACTTCAAACTATACTATAAGGCCATAGTCACCAAAACAGCATGGTACTGGTATAAAAATAGGCACATAGACCAATGGAACAGAATAGAAAACCCAGAAATAAAGCCAAATACTTATAGCCCACTCATCTTCAACAAAGCAAACAAAAACATAAAATGGGGAAAGGACACCCTATTCAACAAATGGTGTTGGAATAATTGGCAAGCCACATGTAGAAGAATAAAACTGGATCCTCATCTCTCACCTTATACAAAAATCAACTCAAGGCTGGGTGCGGTGACTCATGCCTGTAATCCCAGCATTTTGGGAGGCTGAGGTGGGTGGATTACCTGAGGTCAGGAGTTCGAGACTAGCCTGGCCAACATGGCAAAACCCCATTTCTACTAAAAATAAAGAAAAGAAATTAGCCAGGCATGGTGGCATGTGCCTGTAATCCCAGCTACTTAGCAGGCTGAGGCAGGAGAATAGCTTGAACCCAGGAGGCAGAGGTTTCAGTGAGCAGAGATCATGTCACTACACTCCAGCCTGGGCAACAGAGCAAAACTCTTCTCAAAAAAAAAAAAAAAATCAACTCAAGATGGGTCAAAGACTTAAATCTAAGACCTGAAACCATAAAGATTCTAGAAGATAACACAGGAAAAACCCTTCTAGACATTGGCTTAGGCAAAGACTTCATGACCTAGAGCCCAAAAGCAAATGCAACAAAATGGAGGTAAACAGATGAGACTTAATTAAAGTAAAAAGCTCTGCACAGCAAAAGAAATAATCAGCAGAGTTAACAGACAACCTTCAGGGTGGGAGAAAATCTTCACAATCTACACATCTGACAAAGGACTAATATCCAGAATCTATAAAGAACTCAAACAAATCAGCAAGAAAAAAAATCCCATCAAAGAGTGGGCTAAGGACATGAATAGACAATTCTCAAAAGAAGATATACAAATGTCTAACAAGCATATGGGAAAATGCACAACATTACTAATTATCAGGGAAATACAAATCAAACCACAATGTGATACCATCTCACTCCTGCGAGAGTGGCCATAATAATAATAAACAGATGTTGGCATGGATGTAGTGAAAAGAGAACACTTTTACACTGCTGGTGGGAATGTAAAGTAGTACAACCATTATAGAAAACAATGTGGAGATTCCTACACTTGGTCTTAGCCAAAAGGCTGAGAAGTGATGGAGATTCCTTAAAGAACTAAAAGTAAGTCTACCATTTGATCCAGCAATCCCTCTACTGGGTATCTACCCAGAGGAAAAGAAATAATTATGTAAAAAAGATACTTGCATATGCATGTTTATAGCAGCACAATTTGCAATTGCGAAAATATGGAACCAGTCAGAATGCCCATCAATTAACAAGTGGATGAAGACAATGTGGTATATATATATACACCGTGGAATACTACTCATCCATTAAAAAGAATGAAATAATGCCATTCGCAGCAATTTGGATGGAATTGGAGACTATTATTCTAAGTGAAGTAGTTCAGGAATGGAAAACCAAACATCATATGTTCACAGTCATATGTGGAAGCTAAGCTATGAGGACTCAAAGGCATAAGAATAATACATGGGATTTTGGGGACTCAGGGGAAAAAGGTGGGAGCTGGCAAGGGATGAAAGACTACACATTGGGTACAGTGTACACTGTTCAGGTGATGGGTGCACCAAAATCTCAGAAATCACCACTAAATAACTTATTCGTGTAACAAAACACCACATGTTTCCCGAAGATCTATTGAAATAAAAAATAAAAAATTTAAAAAATAAAAATGAATAAAAGCATTTCAATTAAAGAAAGAAAAAGAGACCTCCAAGAGCTAGTTAGCTCCTTCCACTGGGAGGACATGGGGAGAAGGCACAATGTGTGAACCAGGAAACAGACTGTTACCAGAATCTGGTGGTGCCTTGATCTTGGATTTCCCAGCCTCTAGAACTGTGTGAAATAAATATTTGCTGTTTGTAAGTCACCAGTTTATGGTGTTTTGTTATGGCATTCTTAAAGAACTTAGATAATCCTTACACCTCCATATACAATGAGTGTTAATATGTACCACTTGATATGGGACATAAAAACTTTGCAATCATATAAATCCATTTACTGCCCCTCCACCACTGTATCCAGCCATCCTGTATGCTATACTTATATTTACATATATTATAAGCTCTACACTACAATATCATATTTTTTGCTTCAAAGTACTTTATGTATGTTAAATAAATTAAGAGGAAAAAATAGCCTTGTATATTTACCCAGACATTTACCATTTACTATGCTCTGCATTTCCCTTTGGCCTGAAGAGTTCCTTTTAGCGTTTTTTTGTAGTACAGATCTGATGAGGACACATTCTCTTAATTTTCTTTTATCTGAAATGTCTCTATTTCACCTTCATTATTAAAAGATGTTTTCACTGGATATAGAATTCTGAGTTATTTTTTATCTTCCAGTACTTTGAAGACACAATCTTTTGGTCTTTATATCTCTGACAAGAAGTTAGTGAAACTTCAAATTATGTCCCTGTATGTAATGTTATTTTTTTTTTCTAGCTTGGTGCATGATTTTCTCTCTATTTTTTAATTTTCAAGAGTTTGGCTATGATGTGCCCAGGTGTGGGTTTCTTGGTACTTATCCTGCTTGGGATTCATGGAGGTTCTTAAATCTATAAATTTCTATCTTTTATTAAATTTGGGAAAACTTCAGCCATCATTTCTTCAAAACATTTTTTTCTGCTTCATTACCTCTCTCCTTTACTTCTGGGACTCCAATTACATGTACTATAGGATTTCCCTTAGGATCCACATTATTTTTTTAATCTTTGTTCTTTCTGTTGTTCAGAGAGAAACTTCTGCTGCTAAGCCTAATAGATGAATTTTTATTCCAGACAATGTATTTTTCAGCTCCAGAATTTCTATCGTTTTTAAAAAATAGTTGTATTTCTCTGCTAAGATTTCATTCACTGTAAAGGTATTTTTCTTTTGGTCCGTGAGCATAGTTACAATAGTGGCTTTTACATTTCTGTTATTAATTCTAACAGCTGAGTCATGTCAGCATTGGTCTCCATTGATTATCTTTTTGCTCAAGAATGGGTCACAAAGTTCTTGTTCTCTCTTTTATGTTGAATGATTGTGGGTTGTACTGGGGAAATTATGAATGCTATGTTGTGAAGATTCTGGACTCTGTTATATTTTTCTGAAGATTATTGATTTTGATTTGCTTGTTTTGGCAAGCAATTACCTTGGTTAGACTTAAACCACGAACTCTATCTTTTGGGAAGCAAGTCAATTCTCAGTTTAGTTATTTTATCATTAGCTGGATTTATTCCCATGCATGCATATTTTAGGGGTCAAGCCAAGATTTAGGCAGAGTTAATATGCAGAGTTTGGGGGCTCTCTCCTTAGCTCAGTCCTTTCCAAGGAAGGTTCTCCTTTGCCTTCCGGTAACTCTGCTTGTTTCAAACACTGTTATTTGATTCTTCAGGCCAGAAAGGTTGTGGGTTTTCTTTTTTTTTTTTTTTTTTTTTTTTGAGACGGAGTCTCACTCTGTCGCCCAGGCTGGAGTGCAGTGGCGCAATCTCGGCTCACTGTAAGCTCCACCTCCCGGGTTCACGCCATTCTCCTGCCTCAGCCTCTCCGAGTAGCTGGGACTACAGGTGCCCGCCACCGCGCCCGGCTAATTTTTTGTATTTTTAGTAGAGACGGGGTTTCACCGTGGTCTCGATCTCCTGACCTCGTGATTCACCCACCTCGGCCTCCCAAAGTGCTGGGATTACAAGCGTGAGCCACTGCGCCCGGCCAGGTTGTGGGTTTTCTATCAAAGTTTTAGCTATACCTTGTGAGGTTGATTTCAGCCTGCTGCCTGGCTAAAAGCTATAGAAATGGGTAATTCACCGTGCGTCATTCTCTTCTCTTAAGGGTTGGCTGTCCAAGATCTGCCTTATCTATTCACTCTCTGATCCCTTCAGGTCAATGGTGTTTTCGTATTTTGTGCAAAGTTTATAGCTGTTGTCTTCTGTAGGAGGGTCAGGCCTGGTAAGAACTTACTTGGCTATGCTGAAAGTGGAACTAACATTCAGTGTAGTGATTAACTTAATAATTAAATGTATGAATTTAAGTTGGGGGTGATAGCTCATGCCTGTAATCTTAGCAGTTTGGGAGGCTGAGGCAGGCAGATCACTTGAGCTCAGGAGTTCAAGATCAGCATGGGCAACATGATGAAACCCTGTCTCTACAAAAAACTACTAAAATGAGCCAGGTGTGGTGGTGCACACCTGTAGTCCCAGCTACTTGGGAGGCTGAGGTGAGAGGATCACTTAAGCCCAGGAGGTTGAGGCTGCAGTGAGCTGTCATTGTGCTATTGCACTCCAGCTTGGGTGACAGAGTAAGACCCTGTCTAAAAAAAAAAGTACGAATTACAATTTATAAGGTTGTCTATTAAACAGCCTCATCTATTTTTTTATGTTGAACTTCTCCCACAGATTGTTTTTCAATTAAAAAATAAGATTTTATTGTTTACCAAGTTCAGTTTTCTAGGCAATTATGTTTCCTGGGGTTCTCACCATTCCCAGCCTTGACTCTAGCATGCTGAGATTGGTGTACCTGGTACAGTACCAGACCCTGGGAACCAGAGAGCCAGCTTTGTTCTTTCATAGCAACACTTGTCATCTGCAGAAGCATTGTTAATTTTCCCAAAGTCCCCACATCTATAGTTGCATCTCAGCTTCATGATAGCGTCAGAAGTCTAGGTGGGCAGATGGTATGTCCTTTTGACAGATAAGGAGATTGAGGACAATGGTGAGAATTAACTTCCCTAAGAAGGCTGAAACCTGGGACTCCTGGCTTCAGCCTATTGTCTTTCTCCTAGACCTCACTGGGCAGAATGACAGAGAGTTTTGGGTTATCTCCCATTCATGATGAGATGCCAGGGGCAATGCCTGGATCCCATCCACGGCAAGGAAGTCCTCCAGGCTATCCTTCAAACTCTGCCTCTCTTGCCACTTGACAGTGCGGGTGGGGCAGGCTGTTTCACCTCTCCAGGTGTTATTACCTCCCCTGCAGAAGAACGAATTAAGTGGGAGGATTTCTGTGTTTCTTTTAGTATTTTAACAGTTTCTATTTTCTAATACTATACGCTTAGTTTTATCTGGCTAACTAGACTGCATTCTTTTTGATGTCTCTGCCTCTTTCATTCATTCATTCAGCCATTTAACAGACATTTTCTGAGCACCTAGCATGGTAGGACTGCCCTATAAGCCAGGACATGGGCCTGAACAGTTGCAGTCCCTGCCTTGTTAGAGGCCCCAGTGTACCAGGAGAGACAGATAACAGGTGGTTTATGAACCCATTCAGCAAGTGCTATGACAGAGTAATACAGGGGGCTATGGGAGCAGCAAGAAGGGAGCCCAACCCAGGTTTTGGGCTGAGAGTGTATGCAGTGACGAGAGAAGACATCTGGACACAGCGACACCAGGTGAGCAGTAATAATAACAACAGTAATAATAATTCACATTTATTGGCATCTCCCATTAACATGACCAGCCATCTCAGTTTGCCCTGGACTGATTTGTTTCCTGTGATATGGGACTTCCAGTGCTAAAATCTAGAAAGTCCCATGTGTCAGACACAATTGTAAGCACATTACATATATTAACCCATTTCATCCTCACAATAACTCTACTCGATGGGTTTTATTATTATCCCCATTTTACATAGGAGGAACCCAAGGCACAACGAGGTTTGTAACTTGACTAGGACATGCAGCCAGAGCTAGGAAGAGCCACGATCTGAACCCAGAGCACGCGCTTTTGAACGTGACCACACTTTTAGTGGGTACTAGCTGCATGGAGGCAAAAGAAGACAGGGGTTAAGGGCACTGGCTTTGGTGAGTGAGACACCCTTTCTCATTTTCCCCATCTGTGAAACGGGGATCCTCCCAGCACCTACCTTACAGGTTGTTGGGTTTACTTAACAAGCTATGGTGTGCTATGCACTTAGTATAGGGCTTGACTCATTGGACATGGTTGTAAATGATCATTCTTGTCATTATTACAGGGAAGGGGATGGGAGATTTTGAGGATGAGGAAACAGCCTGTAGGGAGGCTCAGAAGTGAGAGAGAAATGGGGAAATGAGAAAGTTCTCTCTGTCTGGGCACAGAAGACTGGGGAGACAGAGGCAAGAGCTGGGGTCAGACATGGCTTTAATTTTCCAAACCTGGTTTGGCAGGGCTAGGACTAGGGTGAAGCAAGTGAGGCGGCAGCCTTGGGTGGAAAATTTAAGAGCATGTTAGAACACTCAGTAATTAAGTACTATTTTAATGTAATATCTTAAAAAATCAAAAGTGATGCAAAAAAAATCCATAATGAACAGAATATTAACATTTTAAAGACAAGATGTGTCCCTGAGCTTGCATGACTTGCATGACTCGGCTTTGCTGTCCTTACTCTAATCCCAACCCTGTCTGATCCTCCTTTATGTAAAATGCTCATATTCTGGCCTGGCATGGTGGCTCATGCCTGTAACCCCAGCACTTTGGGAGGCTGAGGTGGGCGGATCTCTTGAGCTCAGGAGTTTGAGACCAGCCTGGCCAACATGGTGAAACCCTGTCTCTACTAAAAATACAAAAATTAGTCGGGTGTGGTGGCACATGCCTGTAGTCCCAGCTACCCAGGAGAGTGAAGCAGGAGAATTGCTTGAGCCCGGGAGGTGGAGAGGTTGCAGTGAGCCGAGATCATGCCACTGCACTCCAGCCTAGGCAACAGAGCTAGACTCTGTCTCAAAAAAAAAAAAAAAAAAAAAAAAAAAAAAGCGAATACTCTCTTCTTCGTGTTTTTTTGCATTAATATTATTTTTAAAAGATAATGCACTGCTGTCCTGGAGAAACTATTAATAGTGTCACCTTTTACTCTCAGGAGTGTCCCAGATTGTGTGTTGGATTCCACAGGCACCTCACCACACTAACACAGGCCCAGGCACCTAAGGGTGTGCAGTAAATATTGCCACCCACAGGCGAGATGAGGGCATCCCTTTCTTCTCAGGCGTCCAGAACCCCAGGCTATGGGTCTTCTTCCAACCCTCTCCTGCCCCTGGTTCCAGCGCTCCCGCCCTGGAACGTGGGGGTGTTCAGGGGAGAGGTATCCCCAGGCATAGTGCTGCTATTTCAGGGCAGACGATGGCTTCCTTCTCTAGCCCAAATGAAACCTTTCCTCTCCCAAATTCCTCAGCCCTCTCATTAGCGGTTGTGTTTGTGGATAATAGCTATAATGAGGAGGCAATAAAAAAATCCAGAATGTGCCACCCGGCCTCTCCTTAACCCTTCCAATGGGGAGCGCCTGCCAGCTCCGGCTGAGGTCTTAATGACTCCGACGCAAACCCAGGGGCCGGGAGTGGGCATTTGTATTACAGCTGGATTATTTAATCCCCATTAGTTAAAAATGCCGGGCCACAGGCCAGGAGCCCAGGAAAATAAGTGGTGACAGGTGAGAGAAAAATAGCCTCCCAGAGGCCTCGGCGGCCACTTCAAAGGCCGTTGCCCTGCCAGGTAATTGAGGCCCTAATGGACGCCATGTCCGGGAAACAGCTTGGCCAGAGATGCCCCTGAGTACAGGAAAGTGGACGGGCAGAGGGGTGGGGAGAGGCAGCGCTAGCCAGGCCAGGCCCAGAACGGCCCCTGTAATTAGACCAGGATGGAGCAAATACCTTTTTTGTCAGGCGCTGTGTGGCGTTCTCATGACTTCCATTTTGGGAGGTGAGCGGAGTGTCTTGGACCAGACGTGAACAGGGCTCAGGAAAAACTGGTCTCTGCACTGCACCAGCCGCCACCCGGACTGGTACTTCAAGGGACGAAGCAATTGTGTGACTGTGTGTTCGTGTATGTGTGTTTGTACATGCATGTTTGTGTGTATATTTATCTGTGTGCTTGTGTGTATGATTGTGTTTGCACATTATATGTGCTCGTGTGTATGTGTATATTTGTGCGTATGTGCATCTTTGAGGATATGTGTGTGTGTGTGTGTGTAGGGATTCCTTCCTCTCTGTCTCCCTATCTCTTCTCACATTTGGAATCTCACTGCGAGAAGTTACAGCAGCATCCGGTATCCACTTGCGTCCTTAAAACAGTCTCTCCATCCTCTAGACTGTCCAGTTGAGTTTCTAGAATTCCAGCTCAGGGCTGAAGGCTGGGGTGGTTATTGAGATGGCAGCTCCAATCATCAGGGTGCCAGGAAGGAGCCCCTCTGCCCTGCAATAGCAACGGGCAGGCCTGGGCCCCAACTGCCCCTCTTGGCAGAATTCACTTATCATCTGCCCCAGTGCTCACACTCCCGACAAAGGGGCCCCAAGGATCAAGTTGCCCAGGTCCAGAGAAGCAGTAAAGCAAAATGCAGCCATTCCCATGTGCAAGTCCCCGGAGGACCTCCTTCACTTTTGTGCCCCATATTCACAGGCTACTTTGACCATGACTTGTTACATTATTTTTCATTAAGTCAACTCATTTCCTAACTGAAATTTATTTTAAAAAGAAACGTTTCATTGCTACCAGAAATGGAAAAATCAATATCACTTGGGATAAATAGCAGATAGTGATAAAAATGAACACAATGAAAATAGCAGGAGATTTTAAATTCCAGCTAGCTACTCTGGTCAGTTCAAGGTTCCACGTTCGAGGCTGGGCTTTCCTTTTGTTGAAAAGAAACATTAGCAAATGTTAGGGAAGTGTTAAGAAAGTCTAGCACCAGTGTGGCTTTCTTTCTGATGTCATCCAGAAATGAAAGTGCATAAATGTTCACTGCATGGTGATGGTTGGAGCGAATGTCACGCCCAGGTGCCACCCAAATATTCGCTAAGCCCACAGGTGGCGCTAGTGAGCGCTTACATGGCCGGGCTATGAAATCCCCGCTGCCCAGCACCCCTGGGAAAGCCGGCTGGTTTCTCAATCTTGGTTTCCTCCTCTCTAAAATGGAGGTAAAACAGGACGCATGTAGGGAGAATTGAAGGGAATGGAAGGAAAGTTCTGTGCAAAGATGCCACACACAGCGAGCTCTCCACTGGCTCCATGTTACTTGTGCAGAAGGAGGGCTTTGAGTGCATTCTAATAGTTGAAGTTTCTCAGGCTTGACCGAGAACTCAGTACCAAACCGAGCTGAGCTGGGTGGGAGTCATGAGACCTTCCCTTGCCTTGAGCCAGGGAGAGAGATGGATGTTGAAAGCAGATAACAGGACCATGCAGGCTCTTCCTCTCACACACTCACTGATTGCTAAGGTGAGGGGAGGACCCCTTTTATAGGGGAGAGAGGTCCAGGGACTGGTGAGGGGGCTCCCCAAGGTCCCTTAGAGATGCAGGTGAGGCGGCTTCCTGCTCAGACCTAAGGCATAACCACTTACATAAGCCAGGCACTCTTTGGAGCATTTATAAAAACATGAACTCACTTAGTCCCAGTGACACTTAGGGACTGTGATAGATAAGTACTAGGAGTTAAGTGCTCTTGGTAGCCCCGTTTTACAGGTCAGGCTGAAGAACTTGCCCAAGTTCACACAGCTCATTCATTAAGTGCTGGAGCTGGGATTTGAACCCAGCCAGGCTCTGAGCTCTTAACCACTAGGCCAGAGCTGCCTCTCTTCAGATGTATACACATGTGGCCATGTTGTATGTGGTGTGGGTGTGAGAGTGTTGTGTGTTTGTCAGTGCCTGTGTGAGTCAGATTGGGGTGTCTGCAGCTTGGGTCACCTCCAGGCAGCTGGGACCAAAGGAGTTTATTTTATAAAACCAAACCCTGCTCATTTCAGTTTGTTAACATGAAAGCTGCCTCTAATTCCATCTACAAATACCACATTTTCTGAGCTACAATTGGCAGGGGTGGCCAGAATCACCCCATTTTGCATTCCTTTGAGTCACCAAGTAGAGCAGTGAGAGTGTGGCCATAATTCATGATTCAGCACTCAGATTTCATGAGACAACATCAGGAATGCCACTGTAACCAGCCTGACTCCTCCATGGCACAGGGAGGGGGCCAAGGGTGCAACACAAGCTGCATGCTGCTGCCCGGTTCCTGCCTGGGACAGGGGCCCAGGTTGGCGGCCCTCCTTCGGCCCAGACAAGCATTGGCTCTGTCGGAGCTGAGGCTTAGGGCTGACTGCCCACGCGGGAACTGCCTTGCTGCTCTCCACAAAGACAGGGAGTTTGGTTTATAAATATGCACCCAGCTGGCCTCTCACCTTCTCACTGGGATTGGGCATTTCTGTGGCTATAGGACAGGAACCCATCTGGCTGAATGCTGCCTTTGATGGGAGCCAGAACTGCCTTCGTGCTGGGGGAGGGCAGGCCGGATGCAGGCTCTGAGGCCACGCGCTTGGGGCCCCACTGGGCACTGTGGCCCTGCAGGCTCCTGAAGGACCAGGGTGGACGAAGCAGGGCCGGGAGTTTAGCAAAATTTATTGTTCTTTTCAGTACCCGCAGCCCCACCTCCATCAACGCCCCATGGTCTCTGTCCTGGACCATCACAACCTTGCCTCCTCCATTCAATCGTCTGAGCATCCCCAGGGCTGTTGTCCTGAAGCCCACCTCTGATCTTGACCCACCTCTAATCTTGAAGCTCCAGAAGCCCATCAGCGCCCCCACCCCAAATCTTTCCTTGCTCACAAGATTAAGTAAAAAAATTTCAGATCATGGTTATGAAGAGCTCTCCCAGTGCAACTCCAAACTTTACCTGGTAGGTAACTTAGACACTAAGGTGGCACTCCTAGATCCCCTTGGCCGGGCAGCTGCACCCACCGCCAGCTGCTGTGAATGTTGTCCACTAAGGCTCACAGCTGCTGCTCTCTTCAGACATTGCCTTGTGCCTAAATGCCAGGGAAGTCAACCCCTTCTGCCATAAATCACTGCAGGGGAATCCCTGTCTTCATTCTGCTTTCAGGATACCTAGCTTAAGACAGGAAACAAGAGAAAGCAAATCCAGGCAGCGGAAATGGGCACATGAAAAGTTTGCTAATTCTATTTTTTCAAATGGAACAAAATTTGTCTTTTAATTTCATATAGTAAGCATTTATTAAGCACACAGCCATTCATCGGGATATACACGACCAAATCACTCATCATATATTTACAGGCAAAGCATCATATATAGGCATATACATTTACACACACAATCATATGTCATGCACATTTTCACACACACAGGTTCATGCCACATATACATTTACCTGTAAAGCTTAGCTCATGATCCCATACCCTATATTCGCCAGGTGTCTTACCCCATATTCTATACACACTGACACACAAACATGTCTTACATACATTTATGCACACACAGAACAACATGACATGTATGCACATACAATCATACATCATAGACATTTTCACACACGTGATCATGCCCCGATACTTTTATATATTCACAGTTCTACTCCATATATATTTACATATCTCTAGCCACATGTCATATTAATTTATGTGCACATTTATTCATTTTATCCATAAAGTGTGTATTTACTCCGGTTTCTGGATAAGGTGGTGGCTTATTTCCTTAAAAAGAAACACACAGTTGATTAATCTTCTTCCCCTTGAATTTCTTCCTTGTCAAATGGGAGGAAAAAGTTGTTGTGTTTGTGTATCAGGCCCATTAGCCTAGATAAACTGTTGGCCTCCCGTAATGATTAATGATAGAATAGTGTGGCTGTTGCAAAAATAAGTCATGTGGTGAGGAGAGAACTGAAGATTATATCTAACACCAGGGGATGGCTTATTAATCTCACTTCTGGAGGAATTCCTGAGTAAATCAGTCTCCTTTATTAATGATATTTCACTCTGCTCTGTGAGACATCTTTTATCCAGCCAGAAGGGCAATTATCTATTTAGGCCAGGAAACAATATTAGTTACTGCCTCAGCTCCAGGGCAAGGAGAGGAGCAAGAGTAGAAGGGAGAGAAAAACACACAGAGGGCTCCTGTCCCCAGACTGATGGGTGCCAGGGTCCCTTAAACCTACAGGCAGTTTCCATCCCCAGGCTAAAGGGGCTCAAGTGGTGTGAGTGTGAGTGTGCGTGTGTGTGTGTGTGCATGCAAGAGAGAGAAAGAGAGAGAGATTAGGGCAAGGAGGGCCTGGGGACAGTTGTGCCACTTCCTTGCTTGAAATAGCCAATGCTGGTTCATTTATTTAATGAGCATCTATGAGCATCTACTATGTGCAAGGCCTTTGCCAGGGCACTGAGGGTCTCCCAGAATGAACAATGCATGGTACTTATCCTCTGTCCTGGAGTCTTTCCTGCTTTGCAATTCTGTTTTCATCTAATCCTTCTTTGACTGCAGTTTGGGGGAGAACAGGGGATTAGATAGCAGGCCATCACAGAAAAACAAGGTATTTTCTAGATTTAAACCATCATGTTTCTGTTTATCACACGGCAGCTACTGTATAGATCCAGCAAGAAGACTGGGGGATCTTATTTAGCTGGATCGCCGGGAAAAGTAACCAAATCACTTACCCTCTCAAAGGATATTTGCTAAATTTGCCCATTTTCTTGTCTTCATCATTCACTCATTCAGCAGACATTTAGGGGGCACTCACTAAATGGCATCACCTGTATCAGGCTCAGGGAATCGGCGATACGTAAGATCTGATTCTTGCCTGTTAGGAATTTATAGCTAATGGGAGAATTCGGGCATGAAAACAAAATAACAACCCCATAAGGTAATAAGGGACAATGAGTTCTATGTGCCCAGCTCAGTGGCAGGCACAAAATGTGTGTGTGTGTGTGCGTGCTTGTGCGTGTGGGTGTGTGCATCTGTACATGTGTAATGGATGGGAGAAATGAAAGGATGCATGCTGTGGGGCGTTTGCCACGTGTTTACGTGGATTTGACAGCCATCTTGCCTGACTTCCAATCCTGGCTTAGGTGTTTTATCAGCTCTGGGACCTTGCGAGTATGTCCCCATCTCTCTGAGGTTCAGTTTTCTTATCCATAAAGTGGGGCTAGTGATTGCAATTTCTTGGGAATTTTTATGCCAACACTTTGTTATCCCAGTGAGTTTTTTTTTTAAAGAAGATCAAATATGCAGAGATGGTGCACAATCAAGAAATTTCTGTAGATGCCCCGGAAGCCAAATCTCTGTCCTGAAGTCCAATCCAATATAATGGCAATTTCAGTTGTTGATTTTTGAGTACTTAATTACAATCCAGGCACTATTCTAGGTGGTTTACATAGGTCATCTCTCTGGATGAGTCAAATCCTGGGAATCCGGGGACAGGTTAGGAATTGTTCTGGACTGAGTACCTCATGAGTGACTCAGACAGGAAAGTGCTCTTCACTTCTAGGGGAAGGCTTGGGAGAGAGCCCGAGGGGTTGTCTATGGCTTCAGTACCTCAGTGCAAGAGGAGACTGCTGACCAGCTGCATTGGAGTCACCTGGAAGCTTGTTAGACATGCAGAATTTCACCCCTGCTACATCTGTGGAATCAGAATCTACATTTTAAGAAGTCCTGCATATCATGTTTGAGAAGCACTATTCCAGTGCATTCTCAGTTGCAGCCCAGGACCCCCCTTCTTTCGCCCCTCTTGCCTCTGTCCAGCCATGGGCACTTCCTATCTGTGACTCCCACCCCACCACGGGTAACTCTTCCCATGGGTCCTACTTGTTTTCAAGTCTGCATTGCAGGACCAGGGTAGGTGTGGAAGCCTTGGGGCTAGGGGGCTATCAGGAGGTCAGCAGCACAGCAACTCCCCCCATAGCCTGGAGGGAACAGCACTGGGCCTGGGGTCCATCCAAGGGTAGGGTAAGCTGGCCTTACTCTGTTCGGGGTGCAAGGCATGGTGCTACATCCTTGCCTGGCAATGGATGCCTTTAACTTTCTCATTCCCACCCTGGGAAGTAGGCACTGCTTTGTTCTCACTTTACAGATGAGAAGACGAAAGCGCTAAGAGATTACATTCTTGCCCACGGGGAGTCAGCAGCAGAGCCTAATTCAAGCCCAGGTCACACTGTTACAAGCACTAATCATTAGGCAGCATAGCCCCATCTCCCACCCAGCTTCTCTTCCAATGTCCAGGACTAAACTGCAGGAAGCAGCCCCTCCCACCTTTCCTAGCCTTGGCCTTTTTTGGTCAGGAGTTCCATACAAATGGTCCTTCCTCTGCCACAGACTGGTGTACTGAGCCTCGTTCAGGGTGCAGGCAGTGCCTGGCATGCCCTGGTGGGCAGCGGCAAAAGCTGACGCCCAGCCCCCTCCATCAGCACTTTTGCTGTCCCCCCCAGCCCTCCCCATCCCAGTAATTAAATAAGTCTCTGGAAGAGGAGCCTGTACAGTATGTCATAAAATCTCTCTGAACTACCTATATTTACCCCTGAAAGTGAATTCTTTATAAGACCCAGGATATCAAAGCGGCCGGGGATCAAAGTCGTTTTAATAAGCCAGTCGAGTGCGCCTGCCCAGCCTGGCCTCCTCCCGCTGCCCTCCTTGGAAGGCACTTAGGACGCCCCTTGGGCCGCATTGTCACTCTGATTGCTCACTGCGCACGCCTTTAGGGGAACAAAAACGCCCGCCCCTCTCATTCCCAGGGCCCTGCCCACCCTGTCACGCACAGGCTGTGTGCGCTCTGCACTGGTGTGTTTGCAGTGCCTGGAAGTAACATCAATAACAAGGCAGGGGTCACGATGTGCTGGGAGGGTCGGAGCCAGGTGTTGCAAACTGGCCCACCATTGCCTTTAGTTCACACAGAGCCAAAAAAGAGTGAATTAGGTGCAGCTTTAAAAATTGGAACAAAGTCAGGAAAAATGGTTCCCTTGGGGTTGGTTCCCGGAAAGGGGTTGAGGAAGGCTTTTGGTGTGCTGGTCACCTCCTGTTCTTGATTTGGGTGTTAGTTACATGAGTGTGTTCAGTTTAAGAAAATTCATCAAGCTGGATAATTAAGATGTGTGTACTTTTCTGTATGTGTGTTATATTTCATTAAAAATATTTTAAAAGCCTGAACATTTCACACACAATTCTGCTTGTCCAGATTCTAAGGAGATCTGGTCACCCTGGACTGAATTCCCACATGACCGCCATCAGTGGAGCTCAGTCATGGCTGCTGCCCAAAGTGGGAGAGGTGGGCTTGTCCCAGTCCCTGCCCAAACCGCCTCACACATCTATACCACCTGCCTGCCCTTGGAGGAATCTCAGTTTGAGATCCCTGGTCTAGTTCAACCCTTTCATTGTACTAATGGGGAAACTGAGGCCCAAAGGGAGAGAGACAGTAAGTTGATACCAGACCCAATGTTTAGCTGTTGGTTTAGACTTGTTCTCACACATCAAGTGTTGGCAAACAATGGCCTGCTGCTTGTTTTGTGAATAAAGTTTTATTGGAATCTGTGATGTCCATTCATGGATGTATTGTCTATGGCTGCTTCTGTGTTATGATGGCTGAGCTGAGTGATTAAGACTGAGACTGTATGTGGCCAACAAAGCCCAAAATACTGACCTTTTGGACCTTTACAGAAGAAATTGATTGAACTCTGCCTTACATGATAATGCTCCTATATCATGGACCAGCAGCAAGTAAAATGAAACCCAGTTCCCCATTCAATCAAGACGCCTATTCAATGACTCCTGTCTTCAATGCCATGCTGAACTTAGGATGGGTCTGCCTCTCTAGATGGGAGCTAGGATATGTATGGTAGGATGGTCAGGGATCTGGGTTCTCTGCCACTAAGGAGCAGTGTGGCTTTGGGAAGAGGTCTTAACTTCTCTGGACCTCAGTGTAGCCCACGTGCTGCCCCTGTAGTGTTGTTGAGAAAATCCTGAGAGCTGATGGGACTGAAAGTGCTGTGGAGGTTCTAACGTTAAGGGGGTGGTGATGATTCCAATGGTAATAGCACTATTATCTAATAGTTCCATGAACTGGGCTTAGCGTTTCTGACAGACTATCTTATTTCATACTCACAACAAATCTTTGAGGTAGGTTACTATTATTGTGCCCATTTTACAGATAAGGAAACTGATTCATTTAAGACTTTAAGAGGTTCAGTCAGTCCACAAAAATTTATTGAGCGCCTTTTAGATTCCACCCTCTGCCACTATGTTTTTGGCTCTAGGAATAGAACAGTGAACAAAACAGAGACGCATGAAGCCCTTCTAATAAATCAACTTGCCCGAGGTCACACAGTTAGAGAGCGTGGCGCTGATATTTGAGCTTAGCTTTGTCTCTGTGAGTAGACTCGACTCTCTTGTTGAAGGGCAACAATCACATCTGACAAGGAGCAAGGAGAAATGAAGGCCAGAGACCCCGGACCTTGGCCCCAGGTCACCTCTCCAGGCTTCTCCCAGTTCAAACCTGACGACCTGTATCTAGAGCTCACACCTGGATGCTGCCTTCAGGAGGTCCCTGGAGAGCTCCCAGGAGCTGAGCAGCTCTGTTCAGTCATCTTGTTGCTTGGGGACCTGGAAATATGTCAAGTGGACCCCTCTCGAGGCTGAGTCCAGCCACAGGCTGCACAGTTGGGAAGCTGCTTGATGCCTTCTGAAGGTGAAGAGTCATCCCCTACTTGCTTCCCAGTGACCAAGAGAGCCTGCAGGGAGGCTCTGGGCCTTGGTAGTTCTTGGGGACTTGAGCTGTGTGGGGCGTCCACAAATGGTCGAGTGATAGAGAATCTTGACACTGGGGCCTCGAACATGGCTTCTCCACTGTGACGAGTAGGAAGGATGGAACTTGAGCCCAGGGGCTGGGGATGAGCAGGTCCCACACCCCAAGGCCTTGTTCAAAGGCCACCTCTTGGGGAGAAGCTGCCCCCAGTGCTGTTGCCTCTGTGCTGACTCTTGCACCTACCACGAGGCTCCCGGCTCACCCCAGGGCATCACCAGAGGGGGCTCGGAGTCTCCTTCTCTCTGAGACTGTGAGTTCCTGGGACACAGGGGTAGGGCTGAAGGCATTTTGGGTCCCCTATACCAGCACACAGCCTGGCCGAGTGAGGGGCAGATGTGCTGGGTAAACAAAGCTTGTTTGTTTTGTTTTTGTTTTTGTTTTTTTCTGGGTCTCCAGCCAACTCTTGGCTTTGGGAAAGGAGGATGGGGGGCTGTGTGCAGTGGGGTGGCTGGGGGGAGTAGATTGCTCAGGATTGGGAACCCTTTCTGTCTCAGGCTCCTCTGCCTGCCCTGAGGTTTGCGGTGAGCCCCAGAAACCTCCCCAAAGTCATCCCACCCACTTCCTGGGCCAGGAAGGGAGACAGGTGGGCACAGCCCCTTTCACAATACCCTGAGGGGTCAGGCAAAGGGGCTTGGAGAAGCCCAGGGGGACAGCAGTAGCTCCTCCTTGTGGCAAGAAGAGAGGAGAGAAAAGGAAGGACTGAGGGCTCTGGAGGAGGCCCTCACCAAGGAGACCCAGGTGCTACTGACAGCTGGCCTGTGCTGGGTCCTCATCATGTAGCAGGCACTATCTTAGGCACTTTACCTCCACTCAGGTATTTAAACCTCACTGCAAACCTGCAAAGAAAGGGTTAATAATATCTCTTTCTCATGAACGAAGAAACTGAGGATCAGAGAGGTTATGTAGCTTGCCCAAGCCACACAGCTACAAAGTGGGAGGTCCAGAATCTGGCTTCAGAACCTGGTAGTCCCCCTCCCCAAACACACACACACACACACACTCACACACACACACACACTCACAATCACAGCCAGTAGCTGATCAGATCTTCACAAAACTCAAGGACCTGGTCATATTAACATGTTTCTTCAGAGCCAAGGCTAAGGAGTTTTGTTGAAGGGCAATGATGGCATGAGAGGAGGAGAGATGAGGAGTGAAGGCTAGAGACCTGGGACCTTGGTCCCCGCCACCTCTCCTGGCTTCTCCCAGCTCAATCCCAATGACCCACATCTAGTGCTTGCACCTGGAGGCCCCTGGAGAGCTCCCAGGAGCTGAGCAGCTCCGTTGGGTCATCTTGGTCGGGGATCTGGAAATAAGGGGAGAAACTGAAGGAGGCGCTCACTCTCAGTAGCTGCCTCTGCACTTGCATAAGCACCCGAGTGAGAGCTGCCTTAAATTTTCTAAGTGACTGTGCTTCTGTTGCCCCACCCTCATCCCAGCCCTTTCATAAATGAGGAAACCAAGGCTTTGATGGAGGATGTGACGTGCTCAGGAGCACAAAGCCTGACACTGGCATTGCCGGGAAGCAGGGGAGTGCCAAGGTCCCCACCAGCATCTTGACCACAGTGATTGACAGATGCTTAAACAGATCTCTCCCAAACCATCTCTCCTGGGATTCCAGCCTCCATCCCTCCATCTAGGATATATCCCTCCCTCTCCTGCAGAGCCAGTGCAGGTTCTGGCCCTGTCTCCTTTCAGTCTCCTCTTGCCAGATTCCAGCTGCAGGGACTGTTCTCAAGCTTAACGCAGGGAGCACAGCTGGTTGAGGTTAGACTCAAAGCATGGAGTCCTCAACCTGAATTTCTCCCTCCACCCACCTCTCCACCCTTTTCCCCAGTTCCCAGACAAATGCCTGGAGAGGGCACTGGCAATGAGCCAAGGAGACCAAGGAGGCAGGAACTCCAGAGAACACATCCTTTTCTCAGAGCTCAGTGGACCCGCTCAGATTCTTGAAGACCAACGTCATCTAGGATCATTATGCCCATTTAACAGATAAGGTCATCCAGGCTTCCACAGAGACAGTGCACCGCCCAGGGACACCAGCGTGATGGTGTTTCAGCATGAGCTGGGATCCAGCCCGCTTGATCCATCCTTTTTCTTGGGAAAGGAGGGAGAGTGGAAAATACTTCCTCATGCCTCCGTGATAAGTGTGTGTGGATCTCATTTGAACCCCTTCTAGATCAAAGTGCGAATTTTCCCTGGTTAAGTTTTAAAAAATTACTTTTGGGTTTTCAAAAGAAAATGCTCTGCTGACTTAGACATCAATAGCTCACTTAAATCTTAGGGAATTGCACTATTAACATTTTTTCCCCTCCTTTTTACTGGTCCTCCTCCAATTCTTACTACCCTGGATCCCAGGGGGCAGAGCCTAGGTACCTCCAGGCCCTCTGCTGTCCATGTTGGAAAGGGGCTGGAGGAATGGTGCAATGCTCTGGGGGGGGAAAAACTCTTCCCAGGGGGTTCCCCTGGCATCCTCACCAGGGCTGTGACGTGGGCCTGTTGTTCTGGGGAGGCCAAAGCTAGTGTCTGCTCAGTAAAGGGAGCGTGATGGTCCCATAGGGTAGCTGATGGAACCTCCTGCTGTAGGTTTGCAAGGGCTGGATGAAGATTGAGAAACAGTTCCCTAATGGGAACCATAATGAGATTGCAAGATACAGAGGGAGTCCCACAGCATAAATAGGCCAACACATTTGTTCATTTCTCCTTCTTGAAATTCCTTTGCAACATCCACCCCCACCCCTCAAAACGGGAAAAATTTTTAAAAAATGATAAATTGGGGTTTTGTGTGTGTGTCTTGTTTTAAACCAATATGATCTCAATTCTTTTGTGGGCTTTGAAAGTCCGTGCGGGAATTCCCCCCTCGCTGTAAATACCCAGCGTCCGGGCCTTATGGCATGTGATCTGTAATAAACTTCAAAAGAACACCTTTGACATTTTAGATAACTTGCAAATGATGATGCAGAGAGATCTTTTGCCACTACAAAGAAAGAACAAAAGAACCGACATGAAAGAGAAATCAATAAACATATGGCAATTAATAAAACATTTTCTATGAATACCCTACAAAGAGTTTTACAAGAGTATAAAAACCCAACAGTTGTTTCAATGTGGATTTAAGAAGTCTCAGCTGGCGTATTAAGACATCCATGCTGAGCAGCACACGGGAAGGCACAGAAAAACCAGGGCCAAGGCTGGGCTTGTAAATCCATCAGAGGGAGAGGTATAGATCAGATAGGTAGTTGGACTGGAAAGGGGCTGGAGGAATGGAGCAATGCATTCCTGTTTCAGGGACTAAAAATGCGAGGTGGAGGGGAACGTGTCGTTTCAACTGGTGGGAACCACTGGTGAACAAGCCCATTTGGAAGTTGGGCTGGGTCCCTGCAACCTCATCAGCTAAGCCAAGGCACAGTCACATTCTCAGAGATGGGCTCTGTAGCATGCCCAGAGACTTCTAGCTTCTCCATGTCAATCTCTGCCAGCTTCCAATTGTGTCCAGCCTAGCGCCAGAGTGAGATTCAGTATGTGGAGGTTTTTAATAATCAGTAAGGTGTGGGCACTGCCTGATCAGAATGGAATCAGCTATACGCACCCACAAAATTGATTGTGAGCCTTGCTGAATTCCCCACTGAATTCTCAGCTGCAGCTTCTGTGATGTTTCTTCCTTACCCTGGGTCCTGAGTTCGATTCCTGCCTCTGCCACTTCCAGGTCACTGAGTGGATTCTTTGGATCCCTTTGGCCTCAGTTTCCCCTTCTCTACAATAGGGCCAATGCTGTCTGCCCATTCCCTCTCCCAGGCTTATTGGGTGTTAATAGACATTAGTGTGACCCTCAGAGCTGTGTGCTTTTGGAAGTGGGTGGAGAGAAAAAGGCCCACTTTCAGCCTGGCTGTGTTGGGGCCATGCAATTTATCTGCACCCCCTTCCTACCTCATCCTCCTCCTTAGGTGGTCTTCATGGATTCATCTGTGTTTAAAAAATACCAGAGTCTTCTAGCCCTTTGTGCATTTTGAAGTTTCTGCTTGACATCCCCTGAAAACCAAATGGGGTGAAAGACTCCTTTGAGGCTGGAGCTGGTGGCATCTCCAGCATATCTCCCTGGAAATTGTAAAGCTTAGGCTGGTGGGTGGGGCTTCTTTGGAAAACTTGGAGGAGAGTTAGAACTAGGCAGCCCGTGGTAGTTTGACACAGAGATAGCACAACAAACAGACCGGAGGACACGAGGAGGGCAGAGGAAAAATGAGGCAGATGCTCAGAGGCATTCCTCTCTGTGAGTGTGTTCTTGTGCAGGGAATTGTGTGTTTGACTGCATGCATGTGTGTGTGTGCATGTGTGCGTGTGTGTGTGTGTGTGTGTATGTGTGTTTGTTGTCTGAAAGGAAGCAGCCTGGTTGAGCAGAAAGGCAGACAGTATTTGACCACTGGGTTAAAATCTTTTGTGACCTTGGTTGAGATTTTTTTTAACATCTCTGGGATTTTGTCTCCCCATCTGTAAAATGGATGCTAGATTACAAACATCACAGTTTTTCATAACAATTAATGATCTAAAGGGTCCAAGATAGACTTCACTGTGCTGCTGCTATGAGTGATGGTGATGTCATCAATCGTGGCGGGCTGACGGGCTGCCCTTCCTTTGTATGGGAAGGTGGTCTGGCCTGGATCTGGCCTCCCATGTTCCTTTGACTTCTTTGTCCCAGCGCATTAACTTTTGCTCACATATGGCAGCATAGAATCCCCAAGTCAGAGGTTGTAGCACTCCATCTGCCTCCCAATAGCAGCCTCTACCCCTCTCCGCCCACCAGTGCCCCTCACATCCCCCATAACTGGGAATAGCCTTCTAGTTCTGACCTTCATGCTTCTAAATCGGTGTGCTCACTACTTTCTGAGATAGGCTTCCCTGTTCTGGACAGCTTTAAATGGTAGAAAGCTCTTCCTTATGCTGGGCTGAAATATTTCTCCTTTGTCTTGGTGGTTCTCAGTCCCAGCTGCACCTTAGAATCAGCTGAGATGAACCAGAAATGCTGAATCAGAACCTCTGGGGAGGGGTCCAGGAATGGGTCTTTTTACAGCCTCCCGGATGATTGTGGTATGCAGCCAGATGGAGAGCCATTGCTACAACCGCTGGCTCACTGGATGGGATGACCAGGGGTCCTCTTGGAAGTCTCCACTGGGGTAGGGAGGAGTCCCCTCGGGGCAGGGTCCCCAGCAGACTCAGGATCTAGATTGGAATCCATCACTGCTCCTGAACACAGCTGGGCAAATCTTATGGAAGGGGCACTACTGCAGAGCAATTGCTTTGCACGGTGTGCCCACTGGCCCTCAGCTTTCATGTCACGGGAGACATGTGTTAGCAACACACATCCCCAGGCCACACCCAAGCCCCAGTAAATCAGAATCAGTGGTGGTAGGGCCCCAGAAAGTGGCATTTTTAATCTGTCCTTTTCCCCACAATGGGATTCTTTGCACATTAAAATCCAAGAAACCATTCTCTGGGTTAAAAGCAATGGCTTTGGGATCAAAGGGATCTTTGGATCTCAGCTTCACCGTTTTTCATCACTTTGGGCGAATCACTGAACAATTCTAGGCCTTAGTGTCTTCATCTGTAAAGTGGGGTTAATTGTTATCTACCTTATAGGGTTAATCCAAAGATTAAAGGAACTGATGAATATAAAATACACAGCCCAGATGTGATTCATAGCAAGTGCTCAATATAAGGGAGAAAATAATTATTATTATTACTATGAATAATAATGATGGTGGCTGTTGTCAGGCTTTTCTCTTTCCTTGCTTTACTTCAGAGACCTAGAGTCCCTCGGGGAAGCTCGGGGTGGTGGAAGCTGTGCAGAATTTGAGGACAGGAACAAGAAATCAAGGGTTTCCTTTGCTCCTTTTGGATCTGGACAGAGAAACTGACTGCTTTTTGCTGGATTGGGGACTCAGCTGCAGCTCTGGCCCCTAAGCAGCTTCCTCTACAGCCCCCTTGAGGTAGTGACCGTACTGGCCAGAGAAATTCTAGCCTCAGCCTGTGGAGCCCCCGAGATGGCCTGTCCTTCCCTGAGGGCTTTACCCCTACCCCCATGACTTCTAGCAGGAGGCCTGGCCTCAAGCCAACCAAATAAGAAGGTGGCATTGGGACAGTAGTGACAGTCCCCAGAGCCCATCAGATTCATACCAAACTTCAGACTTGGCCACAGCGTTTTCCAGTTTCAGAGTTCAGCAGAAGCTCTCCTAACCAAGCTTTTTCTAACTTGTCAGATTAGCCAATATCATTCATTCTTTCTGCAGGTAGCCTGGTTACTGCTCACTGAAGGCCCAATGCTCACCTGGCCCATCACTTCTGAGTGCACACATGCACCCGTGTTCCACGGTGGAGCTGGCGAATTCATCCCAAGGGAGTTGAGCTTATATGCCAGTTGTGCTTGTTATTGTAATGACATAAATGCATTAAATATTACATGAACCAATGAAATGGGAGTGCAAGACCAAGGAGGCAAATGCTTTGGAAGTCTCAGTATAGGGAATATTCTAAAGAAAAGGTACTGTCATATTAGAATAGAACAAAATAACTACAAAAGACCATGAAAATGGTCAATATCTGGATATATTCAGCATTCACACTGCTTTGCACATGCACGGAAGTTCTCACTCACATGGAAGAGAAGTAGAAATTGTGGGTGAGATGTTATGAGTTTCATTCATGTAAGAATGATTACCAGCCGGATGCGGTGGCTCACGCCTGTAATCCCAGCACTTTGGGAGGCCGAGGTGGGCGGATCACAAGGTCAGGAGATCGAGACCATCCTGGCCAACATGATGAAACCCCATCTCTACTAAAAATGCAAAAAAAAAAAAAATCAGCTGGCGTGTGCCTGTAATCCCAGCTACTCGGGAGGCTGAGGCAGGAGAATCCCTTGAACCAGGGAGTCGGAGGCTGCAGTGAGCTAGATGGTGCCACTGCACCCCAGCCTGGCGACAGAGTGAGACTCCCTCTAAAAAAGAAAAAAAGAAGAATGATTACCCGGAACTCCAGTTGAAGAGGTCGTTCTCGAATTGCCCTGGTCCTATGTGAAAAAAATCAGTGAATGCTCATTCATTTATCATATTTAAGTTCAAATAAAACGCCTAGAGCAGGTAAGTACATATTGTTTCTAGAGAGTTTATACTTTAACTTTCAGTTTTGATTACTTGAATTCCTACCTGGCTGGTCATTTAAGATACATCTCCTGTTTCTCTTCAGATCAGCTGGATTTAGTTTGCTAACCTATTTTACAGAGGAGAACATAGAAGCTAAGCAACACAAAATAGCTTGCGCACAGTCTCAGAGCTGGTCCATGTTTAGCTGGATCCTGCTCCTCTGCTCACATGGTATGGGGAAGTCTAAGAGGATCCCCAAGATACCTGTCCCCAGTGTACCTGCCCCAGGGAGTAGGGGAAGAACCTGGGGTTTCACTCCTATACTGAGATTACTAATCAGTTGACTTTGAGTTAACCAAAGGGTAATTATCCTGGTAGGCCTGACCTAATCAAGAATAAAGGTCAGTGAGATATTTCTCCTGCTGGCTTCAGAGAACACGAACACCACTGAGTTCTATAGCTTCAGGAAAGTGTATTCTGCCAGCAATCTGAATGAGCTTAGAACGGTGGCCTGAGAATCAAATGAGGCCTACCCTTGCCAACACCTTGGTAGGCGTCCTGTAAAACCAGAGCAGAGGGATCCAGCTGATCCATGCTCAGACACCTGATTCATGAAAACCATAATTTGTGTTATTTTAAGATGCTTTCCTTACAAAGTGATCTGTTACAAAGCAATACAAAATGACTACAGCCCCCAAAGACCCCAAATTCAATGCACTTTACCCCTAGCCTGCCCACCAGACAGAACTTTCTGGCCTTGGAGGACAGCGGTGGGCTGTCCCTACAAGGATAGCCCCATCCAAGGTGACTTCTTACTTCTGGAGTGATGTCTTGCTTTTATTCCAGGCAAATTAATTTCCCATATGAAATTCAGTTTAAGTAAATTATTAGGAAGAAAAGTGCCCTCCTCCTTCCCACTCCAAGGGAAGGGCACTTGCATTAGCTCCTGTTTTTGAATTAAACATCAATAAAATGTCTTGTCATTAGTGTTATTTCGGATAGAGCTTTTGTAAATTTCATACTCTGTAAGATCTTCTTCCACCTAATAAGTTTACTTTTTCCAAGGTGTTCAGATTCCTTGCACCCCCACCCCTATCTCTCAAATACAGAAACTCGGCCTCTAATTGCCAGTCCCAGCTCAGCCCCTGGGCTCTCCTTTTAAAAATGAAAGTGCCTGAAAAGGAACCACTTGAAACCATTTATTAGCTGCTTTGGGTGTCTTTTTCCCTCTTTGGGGAGAAGGGAGGTCTCTGCTGTTTCTACCAGACTGAAGAGCTAAGGGCAGAGACAAGCTTTTATTTATTTTGCTACTCCCGGTTTCTAGCATAAGGCCTGACAAGTCAGAGATGAACAGAAAACGTTTGCAGAAGGAAGACAGGGAGGAGGGGAAGAAGGAAAAAAGAAAAATGAAGAAAGGAGGGAAGGAAGTGGGGAGGGAAGGCGGGGAGGAGGGAAGGCAGATAATGGCTCCTCATGGTGACATGCACACAGCACTCACAGCATCTGTACCAGGTGCTCCATCCACATCCCCAGCCCGCCCAAAAGTCACCGCAGACCATCCTGGCCGAACTTTGAGATAAGTGAAGCTTTCTGCTCGAGGGCAATTTCCTGGCTGCGGGAGTGTTCTCAGACTACATTCAGGGCAGGCTGCAAGTGCCAAGGAGTTAATGCCAGAGGAGCAACTCTCCATGAATGAGCAATGGGAATCAGTGGCTACATACACCTGCCCCCAGGTGGGGTGATTCTGAGTTACGTGATACAGTCTCCAGAAGCTCCCCAGAAAGAATGAGCCCCTGGCGCCTTGTGGTAACCCTCTCAGTACTGCCCCTTCATTGGATTTCCACCTTCCCTGTCTCACTCCCCAGCTCACTCACTGAACTTCCTGGCATCACCTACCAAATAAACTCCTTGTGGCCGGGCACGGTGGCTCACGCCTGTAATCCCAGCACTTTGGGAGGCTGAGGCGGGTGGATCACGAGGTCAGGAGATTGAGAGAACCCTCTACAAAAAATTAAAAATTCGGCCGGGGGGGGCCCTGTATCCCACTACTCGGAAAGGCTGAGGCAGGAGAAGGCATGAAAAAGATAAACTCCTTGTACCCATCTTGTCTTAGCCCCCTCTTGGGGGAGGCCAAACAAAAACCACCTTTGTTGCCCTACTCATGCCTGTGGCAGACATCACTAATCAATCACATTGCTTGTTCCTTTTAGACTCAGACGAGGCTTCGGAATCCTTCCCTACACAATGACCTGTGCAGTCATGATTAATCATCCCATGGAACAATGGACTCTACTATAAAAATTCCATCCCTAGTCCTTTTCTTATGGGGTTAGTGGCAACCACTGTCCAGAAACAGTGCTACAACAGACTCTCAACCTGCTGAGGGAAATATAACACATAGCCACATTTTATGATAAATGACCCTTTATCTAAGGTATATAGTGTGGAAAAATACAGTAATAATGACGACACATAAGCATTGAGGATTTACTCTGCACCAGCCACTGTTCTAGGTACTTCACATGGAATAATATATTTAAATCTTATGATAATCTTTGAAATATATGTTTTCATCATCTTTTGATAAATTGGAAAACTGAGGCACAGAGAGGTCAAGTCACTTGTCAAAGGTCACACAGCATGTCAATAGTGGAGCCTGGATTCAAAGCCAAGTTGTCACTAAATACCACCTCCAACAGCTAACCTCCAGTCATCAAAGTGATAGAGAATTTCAACGTATCCTAAATTATGAGATAACACTGCCAGTTGAAGCACTGCACAGCCTGGGAGGGCCTGGGCTACAGAGTGCACATGCTTTGACTGAGCTGGGGACAGCTCAGAGGGTCAGGACCACAGAGTGTACCCTCTAACCACTGGGCCTGTCTGCATCCAGCTGGAGCTATGGTGCCCTCACTCGCCTCCCAGGCCCTGCCACCCATCCGGAGAGCATCACATCTGGATGGCACATAGAGGCCAGAGGCCTAGGGATTAGGAGCCTTCCCTGGCTGGAAATGAATCATTTCTATGCCTAGCGGCACAGCCTGGAGGCCTTCCTCCAGAAAGAGAAGACCGCTTGGGGCCGGGCGCCGTGGCTCACGCTTGTAATCCTAGCTCTTTGGGAGGCCGAGGCGGGCGGATCACGAGGTCAGGAGATCGAGACCACGGTGAAACCCCATCTCTACTAAAAATACAAAAAATTAGCCGGGCGTGGTGGCGGGCACCTGTAGTCCCAGCTACTCGGAGAGGCTGAGGCAGGAGAATGGCGTGAACCCGGGAGGCGGAGCTTGCAGTGAGCCGAGATTGCGCCACTGCACTCCAGCCTGCGCGACAGAGCGAGACTCCGTCTCAAAAAAAAAAAAAAAAAGAAAGAAGACTGCTTGGTCACTCCCTACTTTATCTGTAAGAAGGCAGGAGAAAATGTGTTTCTGGCCTTCAGACCTCTCCACTGTCTCTCTCCAAAGCTGCTTACAGGGAGCTCATCACCGCCTGAGACAGAGAAGGGTTGATAATGCCTTCACCAGGGCTCGGCAAGTGGTTGAACTAATTAAATGCATGTCAACTGCAGACTTCCGGCTACCTATGAGGATAGAGCAGTGGGGCCCAGCCCCAGGGTCTGAGCTGGGTGCATCAGGGCCTGGAGTTCTTGCAGACCCAGGGGCTGGCATCAGAAAGAATGGAAGGCTGGGCTCTCACTGTGGGCCTGCAGCAACAGCTGATGAGTGACTTCCAGAGATAATCCCAGGCCCCAATCTAATCCCCAAACTAGAATTACAGCTACACTTACCGAGTATCTACCTGTGCCAGGCAGTGTGCTAGGAGCTGTCCACATATCCTCTTACCTAAGAGAGGCAGTTTGCACAGCAATTAGCACCTGCTTGGGTTCAGATTCCAGCCTCTTAGTCGTCGTGACTTTGAGTCAGTTACTTAACCTCTCCGAGCCTCAGATTTCTTATTCCTAAAATGGGGCTACTAATAGTTCTCGCTTCAAAGTGTTCTTGTTAAAGGAGTTAATGCATGTGAAGCAATTGGAAAGGTTCACACATGATTGTAGCTATTTTATTGTCACTTTATTTAAATCTTCACGGTGATTCTGGGAAGAGCTATTATTGTCCCCATTTCACAGAGGCAGAAACTGAGGGATGGAGAAGTTTGATCATTTGCTCCAAATCACACAAAGGTGGCCGGGCTTGAATAATATTGTTGCCTGAGTCTATGAAGATAGGAGAGTTTTTCTTCCTACACAGCCTAAGCCATCTTGGGATCGAGGGGCTGGGCAGAACTCCCAGCTGGGGGCTGGTCTGAGCCTGCCTCTAGGTCCCTAAAGCCTGGGGTTCACTCTTTTTCTTTCTGGGCCTCTGAGGCCTCATTGATGCAATGAGCAGGTAGATAGATAGGGTGTTGGACTGGATACTAGCTATGAATTGGTGCTGTTCAAGCACCATTTAGTGGAAAGGACTGCTTAGCCCCTGGGAGCCTATAACTGATCACCTTGGTGACTTTGTTCAGTGTACCTCAATACCCAGCACCAAACCAGTCCATATGGTATCTTTGTGTGAACTTGATAATGGCTCCCTATCTTCAAGTAGGATTTTAGGATAAATTTCAGCCCCCACTTGCCTTCTTTGCCGGGAGGTTTTTGGCGGTGCACAACCTGCACAACTGCATATGGCAGCCCAGCAGATGCCTGATATTCTATGCTTAGTCTTCTTTGGGGTTAGCGTGGCAGGCCCCTGGAGTATCTATAAGAAAGCAGCCATGCTGGTGGAAAGGTTGACCCAAATAGGCTGAACTCTACACCATGTGGGGTTTTATTGTAATGAGGAGGGGCCTAGGCAGGGGCTGAGGCAGGACACGGCAATGTCCTGCCTCAGAGAACACTTCTGCCCTCTGTGGGCCTGTTCTGCACCTGTGTCCCAACTGTGAAATTGCAACCAAGAGGGCTTCATTCATAGGAAAGTTCTCTATGCCTTTCTCTTGCAAAGCCAGGGTGGAGCTGAGCTGAATGTTGAGGGATCTCCTCCTGGATCAGGGTCTCAGCCTCACCAGGCTTGGTCTCTCCCCCACTGTGGGACCCACAGACACACCTCTCAAGCCCATTCTAAATCAGAGCTGTTGGAGTCAGAGCATGAGCCGTCAGAGGTAGTGGAGTGGACAGGAAGTCTGGCTTTGAAAGCCGCCATCCCACTATTCATGGGCTGCTCTTTCAGGGTTTTCTCTTGGCTTTCAATGCAGGTCTGCAGTTCCTTTGACCAACCACAAAGCTTAGAGTCAGGGTAGGAAAATGGCTGGATAAAACTTATGGGACCCAGAACACTTGCCACTTTGAGGGTCCACAGAGCTGGCCCTAAGGCGCAGAAGTCAGGAGCTTTCTGTTCCAGTGGGTGGGCAGATGCCTCCCTAAGCCACCTGTGGACCCCTCTGCAAGGCCCTTCCGTGGGACTCAAGTCAGGAAGGCCAGTCTGGACTTCTCATTGTTCCCACAATGACCACCATTTCCCCACCCTGTCACTATCTTCCTAAGATGGATACAATATCAGTTGAGAATGTGTCTCCTCATTGGGGGAGAAGGTGAACATGTTTTTATTTCTATGAATAAAGCACAGAGTTAGGCAGAAATGTAGAGTTGTTTTGTTAGGGTATGAAAGTTCAATTATGTATAAAGGCTGAGGACCATTGCTGAGTAGCCAGGGGTGGACAGTGACAATTAAGTCTTTGTCTCTCAGCTCCAAACCTGTTCTAGGTCAGCTTTGTGATGCCAGAGCTGGGATCCTGCAACTCTGCAAATCCTGTTTCTGGCTCCTTGTTAAGATCTGCCAACAGGGTCACTAGAGGGAGACTTCGAGGCTGGATGAGCAAAAAGGGACTTGCCCCTTCCTCTTTACTTCCTGTCTGCTGTGGTTCCTGCAAGCATCATCCCTGTGATGCTTCACCCTGGCAGCAGCAGTTCTCTTCTGAGGCAATGGCTGAACCTGGTTTTTAACTTTTCCAATTCTTGTAGAACAAGCCTCATTGTGCTCCCTCAGAGAAATCAATATCAGCCAACAGTGCCCCCTTCCCAGGAGTCTCCATTCTTGACTTATGGGATGGGATCCCTCCACCAACCCTAGAGACACCAGCACCAGCCAACTAGTGGCTCCTCCTCAGAGGTCTGGATCCCTGGCCCATGGGGCTCCATCTCTAAGCTTGCAAATTTTAATAATCCAAACATCCTCCCTCTATTTATTTCCACACACTATGCATGCATGCATAACTATCCACATGCATACATGCACACATATACTGTATATGCACGACACAAACCTTTAAAACTTCACAAAGCATGGATGCATACACACATGCATCATGTACACACGCAAATGCACTATGCACACACACACATGCATAACCACACAGATTCACATACATTTACATGCATCATGTTTGCACAACCATACACTTCATATGCCCACCACACACACTGCATATGCACACACGTACCATGTATATATGCACAAACACACCACATATGCATGCCTGTGTGTGTACATAACCCCACATATGCAGGTATGAGCACACACAAACATGTATTCTGCATATACCCTCATACATGTCTGCATATAAAGATTTAACCACACATAATTGCTTTTGCACCCCACACACACTACATGTAAACATACATGCACTGCACAGGTGTGCCCAACACAAATGTGTAACCTCATACATACCCATACATGCACCATGTAAGCATACACAAACACAACACATATGAAAGCACAGACATGTGTGGGATTAAGCAAGCATAATCATGTTTGCACAATCATACACACATAACCACTTGTTCCCATATACACACATGCCACATGTGCACACAAGCATACCTACCACAGCATATGAACACAAATGCACTATGTGTATACATACAAACGGACCCCATACACATGTGAAAGCACACACATGCATGCACCACATATGCCCATGCACACACGAATGCATTGCATACGCACTCACACATGCACACCTCCCCACCCAGAGCATGCATACCAGCAGGCGTGCACAACACACAGGCCTGCGCTCTCAGGCTCTCGCTGCCAGCCCTATTGGGCCTGGCTGTAATTGCTCCCAGCCCCGGAGTCTGGCAAAACGCTCTTGTGGGGCGTCGGCTGCGGCCCCTGATTAATCCCATCTTTTCCCGCGCCCCAAGCGCCGAAGCCCCCGAACTGCCGCCGGCCGGGCCCATCCCCAGCCCAGGCTCGTAATCAAAAGGCAGATTTCCGCGCCGGGCACCTGTTTGCAGGGCTGCGCCTCCTCCCGCTGCCGTGTTTTATCTCGGCGCGGCCGTGAATAATTCATGGCCCCGGGTCTGCTTTGCAGTCAAACGCGCTGCGTTCTGTCCGGCGCCGCCGCCGCCGCCCGCCGGCCGCTGTGATTTATTATTTACCAACGAGCGGCCGCGCCGTGTAAGGTGAGCATTGTGGCTGCTCGCAGAACTGTTACAATCTGGCCTCGTTAGTGGCCTTTCTTGCTGCATCTCCAAACAGCGGCCCCGCTTATTGATTTTCCCGCGGAACCTCTGCCATGAAATCCCACCGCTGCTGCTCTCAAAGCTGTTGCTATAAAGTCAGACTTGGCCCTTCTTCTCGAGAACAAGAACTCGTGTTTGGATGCGCTTTCTTCTTTTATCCATTGTGTCTTCTCCTCTGCCGAGGCGTCTCCCATTAGTGCCTCCCCCTCGGCTCCCTCCTTTCCTGGCGACGACGCTCATCTCAGCAGAGGAGATGAGGGTTTTTTCTTAAGACAGCAGCGGGCCCGTGGGGGGAAGCTGTAGGGGCTTTCATGGTGGCAGCCGCGACAGAACCGGCCTGGGGAAAAAAGTTTTCCTGCCTTGGAAGTTTTCAAACGCGGAGAGGCTGATCTGGGTAGAGGGTGGGCTGGCTTTTCTGGCTACTCTCCCTGCTTCAGGGAAGACGTGGTCTCTCCTAGGACTCACAGGAGACGCCAGAGAAGAAAGGGCGGCTTGGGAGTGCCTACTGTGTGCCTGTCACTTGCTGGGAGGTTCAGGTTTATTTAATCTTCAAAACAATCCCGGAGAAAAGGCCTGACACTCAGTTTACCAACAAGGAGAGGTCACAGAGCTAGCAAGAGGAGGCTCTGGGATTTGCACCCGAGGGCCTCTGCCCCCAAAATATGCTTTCTCCCAAGCCACTCTGCACCTCCCTGGGTAACATGAAGGGCAAACTGGTGTGGGCTGAGGGTGGCTCCAGTATGCCAGGTCCCCAAAATGAGCATCCATTTCTTAAAGCCTAGCAAAGCCGCTCTGTGGTTGGGAGAGCAATCCCAGACATAGCCCCCTTCGCTTGGCTGCCAGGCCTGAAGTCCACCATGACAGCCACCCCTCTGAACCGAGCAGTCAAGGTTCTAAAAGGGCTTATGGTTCCACGCAGGGAAAACCTGGGATGTCCTATTTGGGTGGATCTGTAGGGGGCTCAGAGCAGATCTTCAGTTTCCTTAAAGGAGCATTTTGTATCTGGCCGTCTGACTGAGAATGTTCTCTGGGCAGGGCACCCAGAGTGGAGCAGGAGACCCTGAAGAATGCCCCCACTGGGATCCAGAGCAAATTAGACTTACTGGGCTGCACTCCTTCCTTTGCCAAGACAAGGAAATGATGCTTGCACTTTTCCTTCCTTCACCTTAACCTGCTTTTTGCAACATCGTGGCAAAGATGAGTTTCTAGAAGTCTCCCTTGAAATTGGGGTGGGGTGGAGATAAGGAATGAACAGTGGCAGGGCTGGCTAGTAGCAAGATGAATTCCTGGGTTGACTTGGGCAGTTCTAAAATCCCTTGCAAAGGTGGAGTGCAGCAGCCATGACCAGGATGGTGCTTCATAGACGTGCGTGCTGCCCTCCTGCTCGCAGAGTCTTCTCCTGTCAGATCATTGGGCTTTGCTTCATTTCCCTAACAATCATTTATGCGGCTCCTACCTGCACCCAGGCAATGATCAAGCTGCTTGAGAACTTGGTAATAATCAGAAGAGATACGATCTCTGTCCTCGTGGATCTTCCACGTTGAGTGGGAAAACAGATAATTTAAAAATCTTAAACTAATGTGTGGGTTATTGGCCACCTCCGCCTCTGCCCCTATGTCTACTCTCTGCCCTTCTTCACCTTGCTCTGTGCCCAGGGAGGCTGAATTCCATGGACCACGACTCTTAGGCTCACCTAGGCTCTGGCTGCTGGTGGGTTTGGCCAGTTGGAGGCTTTGGCTTGAGATTGGAGACAGGGAAGAGGATGTCCAGCTGTTTCTTCCCCAGCTTGTTCCTGCTTTGACACTGTGGTTCTGGCCCCTGGCAGGAGGTCCCTCTACCCCACCCCAGCTCTCTCTGGGCTCTGGCACCACTACTCCCTGCCCTGCCTCTTTTAGGCCAGGGAGGGGTAGTAGCTTCCCACTGTTGCCCGTCTGTTGTATCTCAACATCCCTTGCTAGTCCCCTCATTAAATTCCCTTCAAAATCCCAGCCAAGTGTGCCTTCTGTTTCCTCCCAAGATCTTGTCAGATAACAAATAAATATGTAAGATGAAATACAAATCCAGGTAAGGGGATAAATTGATGGGGATGTGGCTTTGGATAGGGTGATCAGGGACAGTTTCTCTGAAGGGAACATTTGAGTGAAGACATGAAGAAAATGAGAGGTTAGCCATGGCAGTGTCTAGGAAACAGCAGCCAAAGTAGAACAGCCAGTGCAAGGGCCCTGGGGTAGCAGAGCAGCCTGTGCAAGGTCCCTGAGATAAGAAATGCTTGGCATGTTTAAGAAACATCAAGAAGCCTAGTGTGGTTGGTGGGGAAGAGAAGGGTCATGCAGATCATCTAATTTAAACAATGCCCTGCAAGCAAGGCAGGGGTTAACTATTCCTCTTTTTTGGATCTAGAAACCGAGGCTTGGGGAAAGACAGAAGGTGGGCTGATGTCACACAGGGACTGGCCTCATGAATTCACCCACGGGCCCTCTCCCTAGCACATGTAGTGTTCTGAGGGGTGTTCGCAGTTGTCCTGGCCACTGGGCTGGGCCTCTGGGTCCCTCCCCAGCTCAGACACTCAGGACTGTGGTCTGTTCCCCGCTTGGCTCTGTGGTAGGCTCAAGAGTGGCCCCCCTAAGATCTGCCCATCTTAATCCCAAGACCCTATGAATGTTACCTTATATAGCAGAAGAGACTGCAGATGTGATTAAATTAGGGGGCTGGAAGTAGAAGAGTACCCCAGAGGATCCAGGAGGGCCCAATGGTAGAATCATGTTTCCTCATACGAGGGAGGCAGAAGGAGGTACAATTATAGCACAGTAAGAAGGTGACATGGATGTGAGGGACAGGTGGCTTCCAAAGTGAAAAAAAAAAAAAAAAAAAAAAAAGAAAAAAGAAAGAAAGAAAAAGAAAGAAAGAAAGAAAGAAAATACTTCTCTTAGCGCCTCCAGAGGGATCTAGCCCTGTGATACCTGGCCTTTTCAACTGATTTTGGCCTTCTGGCCTCCAGAACTGTAAGAGAACACATCTGTATAGATTTAGGCTGTTAAGTATGTGATACGTTGTTTCAGCAGCAGAGCTTAAACCAGCTCTGGGTGAATTTTCACTTTCCTCAATTACAATCATGACACGGTATTATCATTGGCCATTATCTTCAGTGGCTCCTAGGCTGAACTGTAAGCCCCATGAGGGCTGGAACCTTGAGTGTCTAGCCCAGTGGTTCTCAATAGCAGCAGTTTTCTCATCACGCCACTCCTCTGCTCAAAACCCTTCCATGGCTCCCAAACAACAATGTCAAAGCCAGGGCATCCCCAAGGCCCAGTGTGGCAAGTTTCTGTTCCCTCCTGGCCTCATCTCCTGTCTCCGGCTGCCTGCCTCACTTACTCTGCTCCAGCCACATGGGTCTCCTTGCTGTCCTCAAGCACACCAGGCACATTCCGCATTAGGGCCTTTGTACCAGCTATTCCCTCTGCCTGGATACTCTTCCCCATAATGTCCACTGATCACATGTCGCCATCTCAACAAGCCTTCCCCTGTCCATACCACTTAAACCCCTTCCTGCCCTACTCAGTCCTGATGCCCTGTGCCTGCTTTGTTTTTTTGTTTTTCCGTTTTTCCTTTGTATCATAATGTGCATCACCTTCCAGAAGCTACTTACTGGTTTTTGTTTATTGTCTATTCCTACTCTGCCCTCCTGCCACTAGAATGTGAGCTCCATTGAAGGCAAAGATTTTGTTTGTCTGATTCAGTGCTGTATTCCTGCTACCTACGCCTTGCACATAGTAAATGCTTAATACATATTTGTTGACTACATGGTTGAATGAATTTCTCCCTCCTGCACTGTCAGATCCTGTCAGCTGCCCTCCGGAGAGTCTAGCTGGAGGTGAAACTCTGTGACTCTCCCCTCCGCTCACCCATGGGCCATCCATTAACCACTTTTGGCTCCTACTGGGCCCACAGCACAAGCAGGTCTGAAAACAGTGCCATGGTACAGAGAGAAAACTGGAGTCTTGGATCATTCCACTGATAAGGGAACATTAGTGCCAAAGATCAAGGCAGGACTGAAGTTCCAGCATAGCCCCTGTCTGGCCAGGATGGGTCAGAAGCCCAAGGAGGGGAGGGCCAGGTCAGGCCAGGAGCCCACTCACTGTGCTCTGGGGCAAGGGATCCTCCCTTAAGTCATGTTGGGCAGCTGGCCCTGGGTAGGCGTGGATTGCTGTGGGCTCCATGCCAGCTCCTGGGGAACAGTCTGGCAATCAGAGTCCCTGCCAAGCATCATTGTTTATCCCCCCATGTACAAATACCGTCTCAGGTGCTGGACCCTGTGCTGAGTGCTGGGTTGGAGTGATAGGCCAGATCAGGGCTTCTAAAGCACAGCACTATTAACATTTTGCCCCAAATAATTCCGTGTTGTGGGGGTCTGTGGTGAGCTTTGTAGGATGCTCTGTAGCATCCCTTGCCTCTACCCACTAGATGGTAGAAGCATCTCCTTCCAGTTATGACCACCAAAAATGTCTCCAGTCACTGCCAAAAATGTCCCCTGTTCCCTGGGGGTAAAAATGTCCCAGTTGAGTGTCTAGTTGGGCTAGACTCTCAAAGTTCCAGCCGCCACAGGGCTTACAGTTCGGTCCAGGAGCCAGTGAACATAATGGCCAATGACAATACAGTGTCACAATTGTAACTGGGGAAAGTGAAAATTCACCCAGGGTTGGTCTAAGCTCTGCTTACATGCCTCCAACCTTACAGAGGACTCTGAAAGTAGTGAGTTCCCCATTGTTGGAGGTGTGTAAGCACCTTTTATCAACCTATCACCATCTTGGTCTGAAATCTGCTCCTTGAGGTTCTCATCCATTATGACCTTGTCTGTCCCCTCTTGGATACAAAGGACCACTTGGGTCTTAGCCGGATTAAGGCAGGAAACGGGGACATTTCTTAGGTCCCCAGCGTCTTCATGGCCACCCCATTCCTGGATAACCTTAAGGCTATCTAGAGGAGACATTTGCCCTCATCTGCCTCATGACCATGCCACAGATAATAAATGGTGGCCTTAGAAGAGAAGGGACTTGCTCGAGGTCACACAGAACATTAGCAACACAGGCAGAACTAGAATCCAGAGTTCTGTTTTGCGTTCTTGCTCCTTACCTTCTCTATCTACTTCAATTCACACGTTTTTCTTATTTCTCAGAATAGGCCAGAGATATGTGAGGTGTGTACAGAAGGCCAGGGACTGTGTGTCAAAGCCAGAGCTCCTGCCCCACACCTCTGCTATGTTAGGGCCACAAAAACGGTCTCAGCCCACATAGGGCAATTGCTGCAGTAACCTCCTTCCTCCAGACACTGTTGACTTTCATGTTATTTGAGTATGAAACTTCAAATTAAAAGAACTAACCATTAGACAAGAAAGCAAACCTTTTTTAAAAGGCAAATATTAACTCTATGGAAAACTAAAAGATGTAAAAGAAAGTAAACCATTCCCAGTATACCATATGACTCAGCTGTGAGCAATAGTTTCAAAGTCATATGAAAATTTACTGTTATTATAACCAAACCTATTTTGAGAAGATTGAGGGGAAGGAAAGGATGTGGAGGTGGAAGGGGGAAGGATCATTTGTAAGAAGTCTGAGGCATTAACTTTCTTTTTTATTTGAGACAAGGTCTCACTCTATTGCCCAGGCAGGAGTGCAGTGGCATGCAGCCTCCGCCTCCTGGGTTCCAGTGATTCTCCTTCATTGGCCTCCTAAGTAGCTGGGATTACAGGCACGCGCCACCACACTCAGCTAATTTTTGTATTTTTTCAGTAGAGACGGGGTTTCTGCCATGTTGGCCAAGCTGGTCTTGAACTCCTGACCTCAAATGATCCGCCTGCTTCAGTCTCCCAAAGTGCTGGGATTACGGGCATGAGCCACCGCACCTGGCCTAAACCATTAACTTTCATAGCCCCAGGTCAACACAGATACCTAAAACTGAACAAAGCACAAAAATAAAGACTCCCAGTTCCAATAGGAACTAGATTTATGTTCCACCGGAGACAATAAAAATGGACAAAATAGGTGAAGCAATGGTTTAGATGCTGTATATGAGATGATGAAGGATACTGATCACTGAGAGATGGGAATCAAATGAGCTCAGCCCTATGATCGCTCTGCCTAATGTCTTGAGAGAGTTTCCAGGCTGTGGCACAGGGAGAGGGAACCCAGGCAGAGCCTGGCAAATTGCCCAAGTTGGGGAGATGGCAGGAAGAGTCCAGGGAGACCAGGTAGGAACAGTGTCAGAGAGTAGAGAGAGCTGCACTTAGATCTGCAGAAGGTTCCCTTAATTATTCAGCAGGGTCCCAATCAGCAGAGGCATGTGAAGAAACTTCCCGAGGTGGGGAAGGAACCACCCAAAAGGATTAAAGGCAATAGTATCTGGAGCTTACACAGGGTCCAGAATGATTGCTGTTCCCACCAGGCAGAGTGGAAAACTCTGAGAATGCGTGGAGCATTGAGTGAAATATTCAGAAGGGTCTTGCCTTTATGTCAGGGAATAATTAGACCTAGACGAAATGCAGCAGTCGTCCAGCCAGAGACAAAGAAGTTCATTTCATAATGATAACAAGGCCAGTTTATCAAGATAATATAGTAATCCTAAACATTTATGCACTTAACAACAGAGCTTCAAAATATATGAAGCAAAAACTGATTGAACTGCAAGGAGAAATAGACAAATCCACAATTATAGTTAGAAATTTCAATTCCTCTCTCAATAATTGATAAAAGAAGCAGATGGGAAATCAGTAAGGCTATATAAGATCTCTACAGCCGTATCAATCAACTTGACATGATGAACATTTATAGAACACTCCACCCAACAACAGCAGAACACCCATTTTTCACAAGTGCACACAGAGCATTTACCAAGATAGATCATCTTCTGGCCATCAAACAAGTCTCAGTACATTTAAAAAGAATCAAAGTATGTTTTCTGATCACATGGAATTGCATTAAAACTCAATAGCAGAAAAATATCTGGAAGCCCCTCAAATATTTGAAAACTAAACTAAATAATACACTGCTCAATAAAGCATGTATCAAAGGAGAATTAGAAAATTTTTTTGAAATGAATGTAAATGAAAAGACCAAATATAAAAATGTGTGTGATACAGCTAAAATAGTATACAGGGAAATTTCTAGTATGAAAGAATCAATGGTCTCAAATCAATGCCTCAGCTTCCATTGTCAGAATCTAGAAAAAAATTAAAAGAACTGATTAAACTCAAAGTTAGCAGAAAAAAACAGGACAATAAAGATCAAAGTGAAAATGAATAAAATACAAAGTAGAAAAACAATAGAGAAAAAGTTGATACTTTGAGATCAATAAAATTGATAAACCTTTAGCCAGGCTAATCAGAAAAAAAAGATATAAATTACCAATATCAGAGAATTGAGAGAGGTGAAATCACTGTATATAATCCTGTATTAAAATAATAATAGTGAAATATTATGAACAACTTTAGGCCACCAAATTTAATAATGTTCACGAGTAGACAAATCCTTTGAAAAACACAAACTACCAAAGCTCACTCAAAAGGGAATGGATATTCTGAATAGCATCATTATTAAGTAAATAGATTTTGCAGTTAAGAAATCCTCTCATAAAGCAAACTTATGGCCAATAAATATTCACTGATGAATTCTGCCAAATATTTGTTGAAGAAATAATACAGCTTCTTCAAAAACTTTTCCAGAAAATTGAAGAGGAGGGAATATTCTCCAGCTCTTGTAGGCCAGCATTATGCTGATACTAAAACCAGACCGAGACATTACTTGAAAAGAAAGGTATAGACCATTATTGCTCATGAATATAGAGGCAAAACATCTTAACAAAGTTTTAGCAATTCGAATCCAGCAACGCATAAAAAGAATAGTACACAATGACTAAGTGGGGCTTATCCCAGGAATTCAAGGTTAGTTTAACATTTGAGAATCAATCAATGTAATTCATTACATTAACCAAAAAAAATGAGTATTTAAATGGATACATTGAAAACATTTAAAAAAAATTAGACATTGATTTCTGATTAAAAAAAACTTGCAGCATATTATGAGCAAATTTCTTCACAATGGCCTATATGAAAACCTATAGCTAGTATCATACTTTAAAATGACATACTGATTGTTGATCCCTAAGATGAAGAACAAGGGATGTCAATTCTCGCCATTTCTATTTGATATTGTTCTAGAGGGTCTAGCCAGTGTGATAAGGCAAGTAAAGCAACTAAAAGGCATCCAGATTGGAAAGGAAGAAATAAAACAATATTGATTCACAGACGACATGATTGTCTGTATAGAAAATTGATGACCTCTATAAAATCACTACCACAATTAATAAATGAGTGTAATAAGGTTGTAGCATTCAAGATCAATATGCCAAAATCAATTGTATCTTATACACTATCAGCGAGTAATTGAAAATTGAAATAAGATATGCCATGCACCAGAAAATATAAAATACTTAGGAATAAGTCTGACAAAAGATGTGCAAGATCTGTGCCCATCACAAAATATCAATTAAAGGTGTTAAATAACACCTAAATAAATGTAGAAATATATCATAGTTATAAGTCAATATTGTTAAAATGTCATTTATCCCAAACTGATCAATTCATTGCAAATCCCAATCAAAAAGCAGGTTTCTTTGTAGAAATTGACAAGCCAATATTAAAATTCATATAGAAACACAAAGGAGCTGCAATAGCCAAAAACTCTTTTGAAAATGAAGATTAAAGTTGGAAGACTAAACTAGTTTATACTGACTAATGAATACAGTATTCAATATAGTAATCAATACAGTGTGGTATTGATATTGAGACAGACAAATAGATCAATGAAACAGAAGAGAGTCTATAAATAGACCCATACATACATGGACAACCAATTTTCAACAAAGATGCAAAGAGAATTCAATGAAGAAAGGACTTTTTTTGGGTAAATGATGACAGCATAATTAGATATCCATATGCAAACAAATAACCTTTGATCTATACCTCTCCCCATATATAACAATTAATCATATACCTCGAAATGGATCATTGACCTAAAATACAACACCTAAAACTAAAATTCTAAGAGAAAATAAAGGCGAAAAAAAATTTGTATGACCTTGGGCTAGCCACAGTTAGAAACATCAAAAGCATACTTCATAAACTAGAAAAATCGATAAATTGAACATCATCAAAATTAAGGACTTCTCTTTAAAAGACAATCATTTAGAGAATGAAAATATAAGACATAAACTGTGAGAAAATATTTGCAAATAACATATATGATAAAGCATCTGTATATAGAATATATGAAGAACTCTGAAAACTTAAGAAAACAAACAACCCAATTAAAAAATGGGTCAAGGATTTGAACAGACACTTCAGCATAGAAGACATACAGGTTGCAAATAAACACACGAAAACATGCTCAACATCATGGTCATTAGGTAAATGCAAATTAAAACCACAGCAAGACACCACTACACATTTAAGTAGAAGGGCTTAAAGTAAAAAGATTGACCCCACCAAATGTTGGCGGAGGTATGGAACAGCTTGAACTCTAATACAGTGCTGGTTGGAAAGTAAAATGGTATCATCACTTGGAAAACCATTTGGTAGTTTCTTTAAAACTGTAAGTTTCTTTAAAAAGTTATACATACACCTATCATATGATTGAATTGCTCGACTTCTATGTATTTACCCAAGAAGAACGAAAGAATCTGTCTATAAAAAGATTGTACATGAATGTTCACAGCGACTTTATTTCTAGTAGCTGAAAACTGAAAAGTGTTTAGATGTCCATTGAGTTAATAGATACACAAATGGTGGTATATCCTTAGAATGGTATATCCCTCAGCAATAAAACCAACTGAGCTTGTTAATGTAATAACACAAACAAGTCTCTAATTATGCTAAGTGAAAGGAGCTAAAAAAGGAGAGTACGTATTGTGTGATTGTATTTGTATAAAATTTTAGAAAATGCAAACAACTTGACAGTGATGGAAAGAAGGTCATTGGTTTCTTGGGGGATAGATGGGAGTCACAAAAGGAACAGGAGGGAGGGATTATGAAGGAGCTGGCTATGTTCATCATCTTGACTGTAGTGATGTGGTTTCATGGGGGCATGTATATATTAAAATGTATCAAATTACAGCAGGTCCTCAAATAACATTTCCATCAAGGTCATTTTATTAGGATGTTGTTGAGAAAAACACATCAATCCCTACTGAGGCCCCTGTCTGTGTGGAATTTGCATATTCTCCCCATGTCCATGTGAATTTTCTCTGGGTCCTCAGCTTTCCTCTGACATTCTAAAGCTGGGCATGTGAGGTTCATTGGTGTGTCTACATGGTCCCAGGATGAGTGAGTGAGGGAGGTGAGTGCGTCCTGCGATGGGATGGGGTCCTGTCGAGGGTTGGTTCCCACCTGCTGTGGGGATGGGCTCTGGCCGGGGTGGGCTCTGGCCACCTTCTACTCTGAACTAAAATAATTGGGGTAAAAAATTACCTTATTTGTTTTTATTAGTCTTTCTGAAGCCTATGTATAGCTAGCATTTATTTCATTGTTTAATATTAGAGGTGTTTGGGGTCTTCATTTAGAAGTTCAATGATGTTTTTCTAACCAGAAATATGCCTAGAAACTTCACTCTTGTTAATATCAACTGGCCTATGGTCAAATTGCACTCATTTACGTCATTTCACCTAAAATCGCAGTTTCCAAGAACCTATAGACATTGTTAAGTGATGACCTACTGTATATGCTTTAACATGTACAGTTTATTGTATATCAATTTTATCTCAATAAAACTGTTTAAACATAGCTGGATATTACATAAAAATGTGGTAAATAGTAGAAGAAAGAGCTTTAAGAGTTGAAAGTGGTTGCTGTTAGGGAGTGGGAATGGCAGGTGAGGACCGGTGAGAAGACTGCTATTCTCCGTGAAGTCTTGTAAACTAATCTGACTTTTAAAACCACCTGCATATTTGGGCACAGTGGCACATGCCTGTAATCCCAGCACTTTGGTAAGCCGAGGCAGGCAGATCACAAAGTCAAGAGATCGAGACCATCCTGGCCAGCATGGAGAAACGCCGTCTCTACAAAAAATACAAAAATTAGCTGGGCATGATGGCGTGCACCTGTAGTCCCAGCTACTTGGGAGGCTGAGGCAGGAGGATCACCTGAACCCGGAGGTCGAGGTTGCAGTGATCCGAGATAGTGCCACTGCACTCCAGCCTGGCAACAGAGTGAGACTCTATCTAAAAAAAACAAAACAAAACAAAACAAAAAAACTGCATTTATTACTTTTTTAAAATTAAAAACATAAAGTCAACCCCCCTACCCACACCCACCCTGCAACACACACACACAGATACCTTCCTTTCTGAAGTAGGCCAGCCCAAAGAAGAAGTTAAACTTAAGGCATTTCTCCTCTGGGCTTTCTACAGTTGTGTCTGTGTGTGTTTGTCTCTGAATGGAACATTATACATCCAGGTGGCTGTCTACCAGTGTCTGGTCAGGAAACCAGGGCTAAGGGTCAGAGATTTGGTGTTGGATGGTGAACAGCAACCTGGAAGGATCTTTCTGGAGCCCTGCAGAGCTCTGCATTAGAGGCTGAGCAAGGAAAGCTTAGAGAGGGCAAAGCATAAATGATGGGGTCCCAGGTAGCAGCAGAGTAAAGATGGCAGGATCACAGGAAGCCAGTGGAGTGAAGAAAGAGGGATGCCAGGATGCGTTTTGTGTGGCTAGACCTGTGCACTCTGGCCCTGGCCCACGGGAGCTCCTTCTGTCTTTTCTAGAGGCGCTTGTGTCTGTCTACAGGTCAATGCTGGGGCCCCAGGAGCTTAGCAGAAAGGCTTAGCCGAAAGGAGTGCACACATTGGTTTTGGGCCCCAAGCTGCCTGGGTTTAAATCCCAGCTTTGTTCCTCCCAGGTCCTGGGATGGAATGTCTGTGGTTTAGTCTCTCCCTCCACAAAATGGGGCTACTAAGAGTACAGGGCTCACAGGCGTGCTTCTGAGGATATGATGAACTAATATACATGGAGACCCCTGAATAATTGCCTGGTCAGAGCTAGGATCCAAGAAACATCTACTGTCATTGAATGATTTCTGAGATGTACATGGGAACAGCAGGCCTGAGTTCAAATCCCAGCTCAGCCTCTTTGTATCTGGTGAGCTTGGGCAAGCTGTTGTCTCTCCTTGAGCTGCCCTATAGGGTGGCTGGAAGAGTTCAATGGGCTAAAGTGCTTTGAATAGGGCCTGGCACAGAGGAAAGCCCCCCAAAGTGAGAACTACAGTGATTTTCTCATCATCGGCCTCTTGGCTGGGATTAGACCCCTCATCTCCTCCCTGTCCTGATTTCTCTAGATATAACTTTAAAATCTAACTATAACTTTAACTAGAACTAAATTGACCCCAAGTCTACTGCCTATTTGTACATACTCACTCTTATTTCAGTGCTGAAATTTATAAAGATCTCCAAATCCAGGTCTCAAGAAGCAAGGCATGGTAGAAAGACCTTGGACTTAAGATTAAAAGAGACTGTGTGACTTTTGGCAAGTTACTGAACTTCTCTGAGCCTTGATTTCTTCATCTGTACAGTATGCATGATGATGCCACTGAAATCACCGGGTTGTTTTGATACTTAAGTGAGATAACGTGTTAGAAATATTCAGCAAACAGTAGGTACTCAATAAACACTGGTTTCTCCCCTGCCATCTCCTATTCTCCACCCCTCCTGAAGGGCAGGGACCAAATCTGATTCTATAGCACAGAGCCTGATGTGATAGGTGCCCAGGAAATGTTTTCCAGGTGAGTTATTCACTGAGCAAACATAGTGATGCCTAGGAGAGAGGCCACCCAGATTTCTCCCCCTAGCAGGCCTGCCCCCACGGCTGACATATCTATTATAGATGCCTCACATCCCAATAAATATTTCAATGCAAATAAATAAAGGATGCCATGAGCCTCTCCGTGAGTGACTCTTCACAGCTCACTACACACAACATCTATCCCTGATTCCTGCCCAAAGTCAGGTGTCCCCTGGGATGCCTCACTGGCTCTAGTGGGACACAATGTATGCCAATGTGGGGCTAGAAAAAGCCATTCAGCTGACTCCTTGAAAACAGGAGAAACTTCTCACTTTGGGTGGCCTTGGGGACATTGGGAAACTCGAGCTTATGTTTCATGGGGCCTATACTCAAGTGACAGCCACCCACCTCATCATACCAATGACCCCCAAGGAATGACAGAGATACATTCTCCACAGGTCAGTGGCACCTGAAGGCATCTTCAAAGGAATTGATTAGAAGGTGAATCCAGGGGTCATCTTCCAGACTAATCTAACTCCATCTCATCATTCCCCTCCAAGTAGAAAGGTGTGAGATTGGTGGCCATTTGACTCATTCATTCAATCATTAATTCATTCACATAGTCACATATTCAATAAAGGTTACTTCCATGTGCCTTTGATGTGCCAGGAGCTTGGAACATAATGGTGATAAGGCAGACAAGTCCCCCTTTGTGTTAGGCAGAATTCTAAGACAGCCCCTGTATTAGTCCCTTTTCATGCTGCTGATAAAGACATACCCGAGACTGGGAAGACAAAGAGGTTTAATGGACTCACAGTTCCACATGGCTGGGGAGACCTCACAATCACGGCAGAAGGCAAGGAGGAGCAAGTCACAAGGATGGCAGCAGGCAAAGAGAGAGAGCTTGTGTGGAGGAACTCCTCTTTATAAAACCATCAGACCTTGTGAGACTTATTCACTATCATGAGAACAGCATGGGAAAGACCTGCTCCCATGATTCAACTACCTCTCACTGGGTCCCTCCCAAGTCGGAATTGTTAAGCAACAATTCAAGATGAGATTTGGGTGGGGAAATAGCCAAACCATATCATTCCATCCCAGTCCCTTCCAAATATTATGTCCTCATCTTTCAAAACCAATCATGCCTTCCCAACAGTCCCCCAAAATCTTAACTCATTTCGTCATTAACTTGAAAGTCCACAGTCCAAAGTCTCATCTGAGACAAGGCAAGTACCTTCCACCTATGAGCCTGTAAAATCAAAAGCAAGTTAGTTACTTCCTGGATACAGTGGGGCACAGTATTGGGTAGATACAGCCATTCCAAATGAGAGAAATTAGTCAAAACAAAGCACTGCAGGCCTCATGCAAATCCAAAATCCAGCAGAGCAGTCAAATCTTAAAGCTCCAAAATGATCTCCTTTGGCTCCATGTCTCACATCCAGGTCATGCTGATGCAAAATGTGGGCTCCCATGGCCTTGGGAAGCTCTGCCCCTATGGCTCTGCAGGTTACAGCCCCCATTCTGGCTGCTTTCATGGGTTGGCATTGAGTGTCTGCAGTTTTTCCAGGTGCACGGTGCAAGCTGTCAGTGGATCTACCATTCTTCGGTCTGGAGGACAGTGGCCCTCTTCTCACAGCTCCACTAGGCAGTGCCCCAGTCAGGACTCTGTGTGGGGGCTCTGACAGCTCATTTCCCTTCTGCACTGCCCTGGCAGAGGTTCTCCATGAGGGCCCCACCCCTACAGCAAACTTCTGCCTGGACAACGAGGCATTTCTATACATCCTCTGAAATCTAGGCAGAGGTTCCCAAACCTCAATTCTTGACCTCCGTGCACCTGCAGGCTCAATGCCTCATGGAAGCTGCCAAGGCTTGGGACTTGCACCCTCTGAAGCCACGGCCCATGCTGTACGTTGGCCCTTTTCAGCCATGGCTGGAGCATCTGTGACTCAGGGCACCAAGTTCCTAGGCTGCACACAACACAAGGACACTGGGCCCATCCCACAAAACCATATTTTCCTCCTAGGCCTCCAGGCCTGTGACAGGAGGGGCTGCCATGAAGACCTGTGACATACCCTGGAGACATTTTCCCCAGTGTCTTGGAGACTAACATTCAGCTCCTCATTTCTTATGCAAATTTCTGCAGTCGGCTTGAATTTCTCCCTAGGAAATGGGATTTTCTTCACATTGTCAGGTTGCAAATTTTCCGAACTTTCATGCTTTACTTCCCACATAAAACTGAATGCCTTTAATAGCACCCAAGTTACCTCTTGAATGCTTTGCTGCTTAGAAATTTCTTCTGCTAGATACCCTAAATCATCTCTCTCAAGTTCAAAGTTCCACAAATCTCTAGGGCAGGGACAAAATGCCACCAGTCTTTTTTCTAAAACATAACAAGAGTCGCCTTTGCTCCAGTTCCTAACAAGTTCCTCATCTCCATCTGAGATGACCTCAGTCTGGACTTTATTGTCCATATCACTATTGATATTTTGGACAAAGACATTCAGCAAACCTCTAGGAAGTTCCAAACATTCCCATATTTTCCTGTATTCTTCTGTCCCTCCAAACTGTTCTAACACCTGCCTGTTACCCAGTTCCAAAGTCGCTTCCACATTTTCAGGTATCATTTCAGCAGTGCCCCATGCTACTGGTACTAATTTACTGTATTAGCTTATTTTCATGCTGCTGATGAAGACATACCTGAGACTGGGCAAAATAAAAGAAGTTTAATGGAATCACAGTTCCACATGGCTGGGGAAGCCTCACAATCATGGCAGAAGGCAAGGAGGAGCAAGTCACATGGATGGCAGCAGGCAAAGAGAGAGAGCTTATGCAGGGGAGCTCCTCTTTATAAAACCATCAGATCTCACGAGACTTACTCACTATTATGAGGAAATCATGGGAAAGACCCACCCTCATGATTCAATTACTTCCCACTGGGTCCCTTTCATGATATGTGAGAATTGTGGGATCTACAATTCACGATGAGATTTGGGTGGGGACACAGCCAAACTATATCAGCCCCCAAAGTTTCCACCCCTGAGAGTACAAGTCCTGTATAATCCTCTCCCCTTAAGTACAGTGGGACTATGATGGGATTTCACTCTATAAGCAGAGACGAAGAGGTTTTTCCGATGTAATTAAGTCTCAAAGCAGTTGATTTTGAGTTAATCAAAGAGAGATTATCCTGGGTGGGCCTGGCCTAATCAGGTAAAATGTATTTAAAAGAGAGTCTGGGTCCTTCTTAAAGAAAGAGAATTTCTCCTGCTGGCTTTGAAGAAGTCACCTAACACATGTGAGAGTCTGCAAAAGGCCCAATGGAAGGGACCGCAGGTGGCTTCTCAAAACAGACTGAGAGCATTGCCCCCACTGCTGATAGCCAGCAAGAAAGCAAGAACTTCAGGCCCACAGCTGCAGGAAACTGAATTCCACCAACAACCTAAGCACTGTGGAGCCCAGCTGATGCCTTAACTGCAGCCTCATGAGACCCGAGCCCAGGACCCTGTTTGGCCATGTCCAGCCTCCTGACCCAGGGACACTGAGAGGTAATAAGTATGTATTGTTTCAAGACATCAGGTTTGTGGTCATTTTTAAAGTAGGAGTAGAAAATGAACATACCACTTTTAGGGGTCTCAGAGTTGATGGGGGACACAGATATCTCCAGCCTGGTGAGACTGGGACAGCCATTGGAGTAAAGCCAGGAGGCTGTGGCACTTCTAAGTGAGACCTGGGGCAGGAGCAGGATTCAGTGGGGGGTGGGGTAGGAAGGCTCCAGGGGAAGGAGAGAGAGGAAGAGGAGGAGGAGAAAGAGAAAGAGGAGGAAGCATATTCCAGGAGGACGCAAAAGCACGTCCAACCAGGTGCTCACTCCTGTAATCCCAGTGCTTTGGAAGGCCCAGATGAGGGGATCACTTGAGGTCAGGAATTTGAGACCAGCCTGGGCAACACAGCAAGACTGTGTCTCTATAAAAGATAAGAAAGTTAGTCGGGCATGGTGGTATGCACCTGCAGTCCTGCTACTCAGGAGGCTGAGGCAGGAGGCTCACTTGAACCCAGTTTGAGGCTGCCATGAGCTACGATCACATCACTGCACTCCAGCCTGAGTGATTGAGCAAGACTCTGTCTCTAAAAAACAAAACAAAACAAAATGAAAAACAAAAGCATGTCCAAAGTCCAAGAGTTAAGCAGTTTAGGCCCATGGGCAGCTAGACCAGGAATGGGGTGAGGAGGAGAGGCTGCAGAAGCCAGATCCTGAGGGTCTCTGGAGGCTGCTGAGCCTTGGGGCTTCTTCCTGGGGGCTGTGAGAGTGGAGACATGTTCAGTAGGAGCCCTAGGAAGATCATTTTCTCTCAGGATGGAGGGCACATTGAAGGGGGAAATACTGGAGGCTGTGAGACCAGGAGGGAGCTGCTGTAGGGCCCAAGAGAAAGAGGAGAGGACGAGGGCCAGGAGGGTGGCAGTGGGAAGGTGAGATGTAGATTCTCATGGAAAGTATTAAGCTGGGAGAATGCATAGCACTGCATAACGGTGCAGGCGGTGGTAAGGAAGTGTGTTAGTCTGTTCTCACATTGCTATGAAGAAATACATGAGGCTGGGTGCAGTGGCTCAGGCCTGTAATCTCAACATTTTGGGAGGCCAAGGTGGGCAAATCACTTGAGGTCAGGAGTTCGAGACCAGCCTGACCAGCATGGTGAAACCCTGTCTCTATTAAAAATACCAAATTACCCGGGCATGGTGGCACATCCCTGTAATCCCAGCTACTGGGGAGGAGGTTAAGACAGGAGAATCACTTGAACCCGGGAGACAGTGGTTACGGTGAGCCAAGATAGCACCATTGCACTCCAGCTTGGGAAACAAGAGTGAAACTCCATCTTAAAAAAAAAAAAAAAAAAAGAGGCTGGGTAATTTATAAAGAAAAGAGGTTTAATTGGCTCATGATTCCACAGGCCAAACAGGAAGCATAATGCTGGCCATGTGCTCGGCTTCTGGAGAGACCTCAGGAAACTTAGAATCATGGCAGAAGGTAAAGGGTGAGTAGCACTCCCCATGGCCGGTGAAGGAGCAAGGGGTTGGGGGGCAGGTTGCCACACACTTTTGAATGACCAGATCTCATGAGACTCTATCATGAGAACAGCACCAAAGTAGGAAATCTGCCTTCCTGATCAAATTGCCTACCATCAGACCCCATCTCCAACATGAGGGATTACAATTTGACATGTGATCTGGGCAAGGACACAGATCCAAACCATATCAGGAAGCAAAGAGCAGGGCAGCAGGGTGAGGTTCAGTTTCCATTTGGGCATTGGGGCAGATGATGGTGCTGCTTGCTGAGATGGAAAGGCTGACGAAGGGACAGGGTTAGAGGGCAGGAGGAGGCAATGTTAGCAACAATAGGAAACATCCATATAACAGTGACTGTGAGTGGCCAGGCGAGGTGGTACGCCTGTAATCTCAGCACTTTGGGAAGCCGAGGAAGGCGGATCACCTGAGGTCAGGAATTTGAGACCAGCCTGGCCAACATGGGGAAACCCCGTCTCTACTAAAAATACAAAAATTAGCCTGGCATGGTGGCAGGCACCTGTAATCCCAGCTACTCCAGAGGCTGAGGCAGAAGAATCACTTGAACCCAGGAGACGGAGGTTGCAGTGAGCTGAGATCACATCACTACGCTTCAGCCTGGGTGACAGAGCAAGACTCCGTCTCAACACAAACAAACAAAAACAATGACTGTGAGGCAGGACTGTTCCAAGGTGCTTTAGCTGTATGAACAATTTAAATCCTCCCTGCAACCCAGTGAGATAGGGAGAGTACTATCATTGCTCCCATTTTATAGATAGGGAAGATGAGGCACCAAGTGGTTAAGACCACACAGCTGGCAAGAATAATGGCCAGGATTTGAACACGGGTGATCTGGCATCAGAGTGTGGGCTCTGAAGCACCTTGCCATGTGAGATGCTGAGTTTGAACTGTTTGTAGGACACCTGAGTTGTGCTATCAAGTAGACAACAGAACAGACAGTCTGTCAACACTGACAGTGAGTCAATATCTCAGCTGATATCTGAAGGCTTAGGCATGGCAAGGGGTCCATGGAAGTTTATGAGCGTGTCCAGGAAGAGCGGCTTAAATAAGAGGAGGAGAAGGGAGGGAAAGACAAGGGAGGGGAGAGCACTGACCCTCACTGACTTTGAAATTTAAGGCGTGGGCTGAGAAAGAGGTGGCTTGGAGGGTGTGGAGAAGGATGAATCAGAGAAGTCAGAAAACCACACAGTGGGCTGGGCGCGGTGGCTCACGCTTGTAATCCCAGCACTTTGGGAGGCCGAGGCAGGTGGATCACGAGGTCAGGAGATCGAGGCCATGGTGAAACCCCGTCTCTACTAAAAATACAAAAAATTAGCCGGGTGTGGTGGCGGGCGCCTGTAGTCCCAGCTACTCGGAGAGGCTGAGGCAGGAGAATGGCGTGAACCCGGGAGGCGGAGCTTGCAGTGAGCCGAGATTGCGCCACTGCACTCTAGCCTGGGTGACAGAGCGAGACTCCGTCTCAAAAAAAAAAAAAAGAAAACCACACAGTGAGGAGTCCGGGAAGGGCATGCCTCAGGGAGGACCTAGTGATTAACATGTCACATACTGTCAAGGGTCCATATCAACGAAGACTGACAAACTCATTAGATTTAGGAACAAAGAGATCACTGCTGAGTGACTGAGGAGATCAGCAGCTGTGAGGACTGAAGCCAGAACCCATGGCTTCCACAGTTGCCTGGTGGCAGATGAAATGCTTGCACCTGGGAGTCAGGAGCCCTGTGTTCAAGCCCAGTCTCTGCTCTTGACTTGCTGTGGTTCCTTGGGCAAATCACCGTCCCTCTCTCGCTGGGTCTCACTTTCCTTATCTATAAAATGGGAGTGTGATGTCCACTGAACTACTCACAGGGCCGTTGTGAAGGTCAGAGGCAATCAGATGTAGGTGAGGATGAAAGAGTCAAGCTCAAATGTAAGAATTGGGGCCTCTGGGTCAGATATCTGGGTTTAGATCCCAGCTCAGCTGCTTGCTGTGTGATCTTGAACAGTTCGTCTCACTTTTCCAAGCCTCAGTTTTCTTATCAATACAATGGGGATAGTAAGTGTTCCACTTCATGGAGTATTGTGAATATCAAGTGAGATAATGACTACAAAGCACCTCAATAGCCATCTTGGTGAGTGTTCAATCATGTCAGCTCATGGTCATTAGGGCTGTCTAGCTATACAGAAATGCCTATAGTGAGAGGTCCAGAGTCACCTGGGGCCCCTTCCTCATGTTGGCTTACAGCCCCCAGCTGCTCTGTTCCTGGACAAGAAGGATTCATTGGTTGGTGTGGATCTGCCTGGCTCAGTCTTCCTGGCACCCAGTTCCTACCAGCCAGGTGACTGCTGCAAGCAAGGAATGCCCCAGGTCTCAGTTTCCCATCTGTACCATGAGCACTTTGCAGATGGTACTCGTTACCATCTTGTGAGCCCCAAAGAAGCAGATGGGCTTGTAGAGCTCAGAGGCCTCCCCTAGGCCTGTTCTGGGTAGCCAGGAAGAGGAACAAATTTCCTTTCACACCATGAGTGAAGGGAGGCTCTGAGAAGCAAGTCTCCTAGCAAGTTCGAAGGCAGCATTGTTGGGGAGCCCTGCTGCCAAGCGAGTGAGGGCAAGATTTCCATGCAGATCCTCCCTAGAGCTTGCATATCCAACCACTCACATAACTGAGAACTGCTATGAGCCAGATGCTGGGTAAGACCCTGGAAGTGAGTCCTATCTCAACCCCAACCCCATTCATGCGATATAACTGACCCTTCCAGCCTTGTGGTTGTGTCAGAATCAGGTCTGATTGGAAGTCCTGGAACAATATGCAGAAATGGAAGAACAACCCTATCTTATGTGTCCCCAAAGGCCAGGCCAACCAAAATGGGACAAGGAGGATGAAGGAGCCTCAAACAGAGGAGTGGTGTCTCAGGATAGGTGGTGATGTGGGACATCAGGGGACTCTCAGGGAGCAGGGAAAAGTCCATGCCCTTCCCTGACTCCCTGGTTTGCAGAGGAGACAAAGTCAGACGTAGACGGGCAGCCTCAAGGGATCCCAGCTAAGAGTCCCAGAAAAGGGCCGGGTGCGTGGCTCGTGCCTGTAACCCCAGCATGTGGGGAGGCTGAGGTGGGTGGATCACCTGAGGTCAGGAGTTTGAGATCAGCCTGGCCAACATGGAGAAACCCCATCTCTACTAAAGATACAAAAATTACCCAGACATTGTGGTGCACGGCTGTAATCCCAGCTACCCAGGCGGCTGAGGCAGGAGAATCACTTGAACCCAGGTGGCTGAGGTTGTGATGAGCTGAGATCACGCCATTGCACTCCAGCCTGGGCAACAAAAGTGAAACTCTGTCTCAAAAAAAAAAAAAAATAGAGTCCCAGGAAAAGCAACAGACAAGAAGGAGGGAGAACTCCATAAGGGGGCATCCAGGAAGGACTCCTGGAGGAGGAGGATCTCAGCTGGACCTTAAGCAATGGAGAGGCTTTCATTATGCAGAAGAGAGCCAGCCTTCCTGGCCAGGAGTTCAGCACAGACAAAGGCCTGGAGGCGGGACCCTGAGTGTGTTAATCTCCTCCGCGAGGCCAGTGCATGTCTCAGACACAGATGCCACATTCTTCTCCATGTGCTATGCTGGGCCCAGCAGATGAATGCTTGAGGGATAGACACTGCAAGGAGTCAAGAAAGGCCACGGCTTCTCTGCCTGGGTTGCAGGAGGTTGGTCAATGCTGTTCCACTTCAGGAAACAATTCCAGAGACGTGAGAGGGAGAGGAGTCCCCACATCCACCTTCTAGGGGTCCACGGTAAGCTGGAAAAGGGGCTGGGGAAGCCTAGGAAGGGAACTGTTGAGAGATGGCATGGGGTAGGTTGGGTCTCAGCAGAGGATGTTGGGGTCATCCCAAGGAGGCTCACCCAGGCTCAGGGCCTGGGCAGATGGAAGGAGGGAAGGCAGGTGGACCTTTCAGGGCTCTTCCATTGTAAGGGAGAGACAGCTGAGGCTTGGGGCTGTGGACAGAGTTTCAGAAGGGCAACTGGCTCCATCACTCAGCCTGGCTTTCCTCTGTGCCGGCCTCACTCTCAGCAGCCTTGCACTGTGGCTGTCCCAGGAACCCTAACACTCCAGTTCTTCCGTCCCCCTCATCAGCCAAGCGGGCTGCATGCTGGGAGTCTGCATGCTGACTCCCTGAGAGTGTCGGAAGCCCAGTGGATAAAGAGAGCATTTCCCCCTTCAGTGCCCATTAGGTGTCATGTGGCCAGGCTTGAGACATGTGTTAATTCGGCAAGAACTACATGGAGGTAGGATAGGGCAGAGCATGTCTTCAAAAGAAAAGGAGGATGGAGTTCCCAAAAGAAGAGGGAGTGGTTAGAAGGCCCCACCAAGAGCAGCTGTCCATACAGTAGGCCACTGCTAAATCCTTCCAGCATCCAAGAGAGGCTTGCTAAACACGACATCAGCAGGATAACCAGCAGAATTTTGTGTCTCGAGGGACCCCACCATTTGGTGGTCCTGTGTTCTTAAAGCTATCCTTTCTCTTGACAACGAGAGACCTTTCTGTGACTCTCTCAGTAGGCTTAAAAGCTAATCATATGAAGGCATCAGTGACTCCCAGAAGTAAGAACTCTGTTTTCAGCTGGGGCTTCCTGGAAAAGGCAAGACCCCATTGCAAAGGATTGAATTTCAGGCAGTGCAGCAGAGTGTGGGGGACCTCCAGGAACTCCAACACATGAGGGCAAAAGACGGCCAAGTGGAGAGAGACTCGCTTTCCCAGCTCATGTCCCCACTGGAGGATGGTGGCTCTTTCAGGAACTCCAGGACTCTGGTTCTTCAGTCCCTCCTTGTTGGAGGGGTCCATCCATCCACCTTTCACCCAGTTAGTTTAGCTCTCTCTGCTCCAGAGCTGCAGTATAGGTAGGTGTTCATAAAACAAAGACAGGTCTGTGCTTCCGGACCAGAGAAGATGCATCTATGTCAGAGGAGTGGACTCTGGAAACAGACAGGATAGGGAGATCAGTGAAAAAAGTCATCCAGGCCAGGCGCGGTGGCTCACGCTTATAATCCCAGCACTTTGGGAGGCCGAGGCGGGCAGATCATGAGGTCAGGAGATCGAGACCACGGTGAAACCCCGTCTCTACTAAAAATACAAAAAAAATTAGCCGGGCGTGGTGGCGGGTGCCTGTAGTCCCAGCTACTCGGAGAGGCTGAGGCAGGAGAATGGCGTGAACCCCGGGAGGCGGAGCTTGCAGTGAGCCGAGATTGCGCCACTGCACTCCAGCCTGGGCAACAGAGCGAGACTCCATCTCAAAAAAAAAAAAAAAAAAAAAGTCATCCAACCTTCGCACATACCCCTAGCCATTGTCTACTGATGTTCTCCTCTGTCATCCACTTATCTTCCCATACATCAACCAAGCACCTGCCTACTCACCTTCCTAGCTATGTACCCATTTTTATCCACCTGTATTCATCCATCCATCCATCCATCCATCCATCCATCCATCCATCCATCCACCCATCCGTCCATGCATTCATCCATCCACTCATATATTGAGAACTGCTATGAGCCAGATGCTGGGTCAGACACTGGAGATAAGTCATATCTCACCTCCAACCCCTATCCATGCTCCCTTCCCAATACAGCTGAGAAGACAGCTATAGACACCACTCACTGCATCAGTCTGTGACCAATAGTGGGAGCCCCAAGGAACATCTAATTATCACAATGACATTGTAGCTGAGTGTTGGCTGATGTGTAAGATTTGCCAGGAAAGAGGAGGAAGGACCTTCCTGGTAGAGGAAATGGCATGGGTAAATGCTGGGAGGCCTGAATAAGAATGATAGTTTGTTTCTTGAGTAGGTGGAGAAAAGAGGTAGAAAATGACTGTGCATAGATAGGCAGGTCCTGAACCCCAGGCCCTTGGGATGACCTCTGAGTACTTGAGTCAAAGTCAAGTAATGACTCCTGCGTTTTAAGATTCTGCAGGGATGAGGGTTGGGAGGTGGGGGTGGAAGAAGGGCCAGAGGGCAAGACAATGTAGGCAGAAAGCTTGGTTTCTGCAAAGAAGGACCCATCCCCTCCATGGTCTTCCACTAGGAAAGAAACTTCTACTTTTTCATCTACAGAGAGGGTGCTAAGATTCCTTTTGGGTTTGGATGGGGTTGGGCGGACTTGGTGGCCAAAGTGAGACTCTGAACTGGACTCCAACTGCCCAGGTTTCTGGGTGCAGGGGCCAATGATAGGGTTGCAGGGACACTGACCACTTGTGTGATGTGCAGGATAGGGGGCTGGGGAGTTCAGAGGACAGGTCCCCAGATTTAAAACCACCTGATAGAGCCATGAGTCCTGGAGGTTAGGGGGCCATCAGCATAGTAGAGAGCCCTGCAGATGTGACAGTGACCTCCCATATCAGGGCAGCAGCTCGATAGGCAATGACCAAGGTGAGAACTGGAAGGCAGAGTACTGGGATCCTAGGTTCACACTTCTTCTGCCAGCTAGGAGGCCTCTCTGAACACTGGAGTAGGTACTTCTCAGATGCATGGGGTGGCAGGGGTGGCAGGGATGGCAGAGACCTGAAACAACAAGAATAGTGAGAGTGGATTCTACTTGATGTAACACATCAAATGTCCACAGCTTAATGGTCACATCAACCCTGTGAAGTAGGTACTATTGTTATCCTCATTTCACAGACGAAGAAACTGAAGAACAGAGAGGCCAAGTACCTTGTCCAAGGTCATACAACTAGTAAGTGGCAGAGCTGGGATCAAAACTTTAGTTGTCTGGTCCAGAGTTTGTGCTCTTAACCACAACCTCACAGCTCTCTCATTACCGTTTAGAGAATGAGGTACTAAGGTACTATGTTAGGCCATCCTTGCATTGCTATAAAGGAATACCTGAGGCTGGGTAATTTATAAAGAAAGGGGGTTTAACTGGCTCACGTTCTGCAGGCTGTACAGGAAGCACAATGCCAACATCTGCTCGACTTCTGGTGAGGGCCTCAGGAAGCTTCCACTCATGGCAGAAGGCAAAGGGAGAGCAGGCACGTCACATCATGGGGAGAGCAGGAGCAAGAGCAAGAGAAAGGGGAGGTCCCAGACTCTTTTAAACAACCAAATCTCATGTGAACTAACTGAGCGAGAACTTACTCCCCACCAAAGGGATGGCGTTAAACCATTCATGAGGGATCTGCTCCCATGATTCAATACCTCCCACCGGGTCCCACAGTCAACATTGGGAATCACATTTCGACGTGAGTTTTGGAGGGGACAAACATCCAAACTGTATCAGGTACTGTCTGCACAGGAGGACCTGGACTGGATTGTTCACCTTGTTTTTATTATCTTACCTAGGAGGAGACAAGTCACCATGGGCCCACAGGACAAATTCATTTCCCTTCCCTTCCCTTCCTTTCCCTTCCCTTCCCTTCCCTTCCCTTCCCTTCCCCCTTCCTCCTCTTCTCTCTTCCTTCCCTCCTTCTCCCCTCCCTTCCCCTCCCTTCCCTCCCCCCTCCTCTCCCTCCTCCCCTCCTCCCTCCCTTCCCTCCCTCCCTCCCTCCCTTCCTTCCTCTGTTCAAAATTTTTACTTGCCTTCCTGAACATCACATCGGCACTAGGATGTCCCAGAAATTCAGAGGCCGGGATCACTGTGGGCTCCTGGGCCGGACGACACAAATACAGACTCACTCTGTGATAGCCCCCAATTAAACATCTTATCAAATCAGGCTATTATTGAAACAAAACAAAAAAAAAAACCAAAACTCAGGATGGGACAATTCCTGCCAAATTGGACAGACAGACAGAGAGAGAGAGAGAGAAAGAGAGAGAGAGAGAAGGGCTGTGACCATGAACAGATGCAATTATGAGCCATGCCAACAACCCACCCTGCACACTTCCGGAAAAACAGTGAGATCTGGGGCGTCAATTATTTAAACCCTAATTAACATAGCTCTGCATGTCTTTTTGGGGGGCGCACTCAGAACACACGGCATTGTTATCGTGGAAGAAAAGAGAGAATGAAATATTGATGGGGGCCGGCTTTGTTCTCGGCTCAGCAAGAGCAGGCTGGTTGTAGAAAGCGGATTCCCGCCGTTGCTGCAGCTTTAATTAGGAAGGTCGGTGGCTTCTCGGGCGTCTTGGATTCCTTTAATTTCCACAGAGGGAAGCGGCTTCTGAATTTTATTGAACACAGTTGAATTTTTATTTTCAAAAATCAAAACAGAAACAGTTCTTGGCATCTGTTATGAGCCCTGGGTGTTATTTGCTCTTTAGAGATAAAGTTGTTTTTATATGGGGAGAGAGAGCCAGGGAAAACGGGGCTGGAGATCCGTCCTGGGAAAGATACTCAACTGGGAGATGGTAGTCAGCAGAAAAATAAACCTCCGCTCGACCCAGCTCAGCCCGGGCTCCCCAGCATCCTGGCTGGCTCAAGAAATCCATTTGACAATAAGCAGCTTGAGCTGAGGTTGAGGCGGTTAACTCTTGGGGCACCAGACTCTGACTAGGCTCCAGAAGTTTCTGGGGCAGGAAATGACGTGGAGAGAAGTCCCCAAGGCCATGGCGGACCACTGCAAGGAAACGAAATCTCAGAAGGAGGGTCCCCATTGGTAACCTCAAAAGTCAGAGCCATCTCTGAATGCTCAGTCCCAGGTCCATGTGGGGTGGGGGAAGATGTCACGAAGAAGGATTCAGGTTTAAGTAACTTCTGTCCCTCCTCTTCCTCTTTGGTGGGTCAGTTGATCAGTTCATTGATTAAGCACATGTCACACATCTGGAAGCCAGGCACCCAGCAGGCACTGGGCTACCAGAGAGACAGAGCTACAGCTGCTGCCTAACAGGGAAACCAACCGGAGCAGGACTGTGTGCTCAGGCTGGGGCGCTGGTGTTGAGGTGGAATGGGGGTTCTCTCCTGGGTGTTTGTTGGAAGAGCCCAGGGAAAAGGCAGTTGGGGAGGTTTTACTCACTCGAGAAGTGACATTTGAACTGCTCATGAAGGAAAAACTCAGATTTTGAGACAAATAAGAGAAAGGAGGGCATTCTGGGCACAGTGCATGGCCTCTGCGAAGGCATGGAGATGTGAGAGGGCAAGTCAGAAACTGACTTGAGTTGCAGCAGAGGAAGTAGATGAGCGTGAGGCCTGCCCCAGGGACAATGCTCTGGGGACAGCGTCTTTGTAGGCTCAACCTCAGGGTCCACAGCACATGAACCAGGGAACACACTCAGCCTTGGGCTGGGGCACCTCTGCCTGAACTTCAGGGAGTGGGATGTGAGTGCATATGGCCACCCATGTAACCCTGCCCAAACCCTGGGCGTGGGTCCCAGTGTCCTCATTTCAGTGAGAAGTATGAGTAGTGGAAGCATGGAATGAGGTCACTTCTTTAGCTACAAGAATGTTCCAATTGCAATTGAGCAAAGCCAAAGTATTCATTCAACAAACATGGAGCCCACCTGCTGCGGCAGACACTGTCGGGGTTCCATGAACAAAGTCCCAGATCCTTTTTCCATCTCGAGGCTCATCACATCCTGGCTCTGGATGTGCTATCTCTCCCAGCAGCCGGCACCTGCATCCTTTTATTGGCGTGCTGCCCTTGGGTTGCGGTGCTTCGTCTGAATGCATGGAGAGCAGGAAGTGCCTGGGCACGTACAGCCTTCTAGAGCAGCCTGATGGGGATAGGGTGTGAAAACTTCACCTGCCGGCCGGGTGCGGTGGCTCACGCCTGTAATCCCAGCACTTTGGGAGGCCAAGTCGGGCGGATCACCTGAGGTCGGGAGTTTGAGACCAACCCGACCAACATGGTGAAACCCTGTCTCTAGCAAAAATACAAAAATTAGCTGGGTGTGGTGGTGGGTGCCTGTAATCCCAGGTGCTCAGGAGGCTGATGCAGGAGAATCGCTTGCACCCAGGAGGCAGAGGTTGCAGTGAGCTGAGATTGCGCCACTGCACTCCAGCCTCGGCAACGAGGTGAGACTCCATCTCAAAAAAAAAAAAAAAAGAAAAAGAAAACAAACAAGCAAACAAAAAAAAAACTTCACCCCCCTCCGCCCCTGACTGGGACAGCTCTGATGTGTGACCTATGCTATCTCTAGCCCAAGGAACCTTCCACAGGACTTTGCATGATATGCACTGTCTCTTGGCCTTCTTCCCTTTCTTGTTCCACTCTGCCATCCCCTGTGGGTTGTTTCTGAAAATGCTGTCTACTAAATCACTTTCACCCAACTTTGTTTCAGGGTGGACGTTGGGGAATCCACTCAAAACATCCATTATGTTTCAGGCGTGGTTTTAGGCCTGGCATCACTGTGTTAAATAAGTCACACACATGCCATCTCCATGCACACAAACCAAGAATGTGCCAAACAATTATCTAGATGCTGGAGGAACAGCAAGAAAACAAAAGCCCCTGCCCTCAAGGAGCTGCCATTATCATGGGAGAGACAGACATACTCGAACACTAAATAAACAGGGTCATGGGGAAAGGCCTCCCTGAAGAGGTGACTTTTGCATAGACACCTAGAGATGGGGAGGGTTGAAGCCATGAAAGTAGCTGGTATTAAGTGTTCTGGCCAGGCGCAGTAGCTCATGCCTGTAATCCCAGCACTTCAGGAGGCCGAGGCGGGCGTATCATCTGAAGTCAGGAGTTCGAGACCAGCCTGACCAACAAGGAGAAACCCCATCTCCACTAAAAATACAAAAAAAAATTAGCTGGGCATGGTGGTGCATGCCTATAATGCCAGCTACTCAGGAGGCTGAGGCAGGAGAATTGCTTGAACCCAGGAGGCGGAGGTTGAGGTGAGCTGAGATTGCGCCATTGCACTCCAGCCTGGGCAACAAGACCGAAACTCTGTCTCAAATAAAAAAAAAAAAAAAAAGAGCGTGTTCCAAGGAAAGAGTTGGAACCAACCCAAATGCCCATCAATGATAGACTGGATAAAGAAAATGTGGCACATGTACACCATGGAATACTGTGCAGCCATATAAATGAATGAGTTCATGTCCTTTACAGGGACATGGATGAAGCTGGAAACCATCATTCTCAGCAAACTAACACAGGAATAGAAAACCAAACAGCACACATTCTCACTCATAGTGGGAGTTAAACAATGAGAACACATGAACACAGGGAGGGGAACATCACACACCAGGGCCTGTTGGGGGGTGGGGGGCAAGGGGAGAGAGAGCATTAGGACAAATACCTAATGCATGCTGGGCTTAAAACCTAGATGGGTTGATAAGTGCAGCAAACCACCATGGCACACTTATACCTATGTAACAAACCTGCATGTTCTGCACATGTATCCCAGAACTTAAAGTAAAATAAAAAAAAAAGAGTGTCCAGCAAGAGATAATGGCAAGTGCAAAGGCCCTGAGGCAGGAGATACTCAGAGTGTTCAAAGAACATTAAGAAGGCCAGTGGGTCAGAATGAGTTTAAAGGGGGCAGAATAAAGGAGATGAAGGCCAGAGAGGCATGTGGTGTAGGTCTGATAGGGCCTCTACAGTCCACTGCACACATACTGCCTTTTATTCTGAGTATGGTGGGAACCAGCAGAGGGTTCTGGTCTTTATCTCCTGCAGAGCAGTTTCAGCCCCGTTAAGAAGGCCAACAGGGAGCTGACCTCAATAGGCCACGGGATACCCTGCTCAGAGTGGACTTGTGAAGAATGATGCTCTTCAGGCAGAAGAGCATTGGCCTCTTCCTAAGAGGCTTTTTGCACCAGCTGCCACAAGGATATGCCCCTCTGCATCTTTTACACACAGACGCACACCGACACTAACAGGATCATGCCATATATGATTGCTGAAGCTACTCCTTCTTCTCCTTACTTGCTTACTTATTCAACAAGCATTTGTTGGGCTCCTAGGCCTGTCAGGTGCTATTCTGGGCCTGGGGGCAACCTGGTAAGCAAGGCAGACAGAATAGAATCCCTTTCTGAATGGACCCCACGTTCCAGTCAGGGAGAGGGCTGAGAAACAAATGATCAGAAAAACATGGAAAATGTATTTCAGCTGACACCAAGTCCTACATAGAAGAAGAAAAAAAAAAAAAAAACAGGGCCGCATGTGGTGGTTAGGGCCTGTAATCCCAGCACTCTGGGAGGCCAAGGCAGACAGATCACTTTAGCCCTGGAGTTTAAGAACAGCCTGGGCAACATGGCAAAACCTCATCTCTACTAAAAATACAAAAATTAGTCAGGTGTGGTGATGTGTGCCTGTAGTCCCAGCTACTTGGGAGGCTGAGGTAGGAGGATCACTTGAACCCAGGAGGTGGAGTTTGCAGTGAGCTGAGATCACACCACTGCACTCCAGCCTGGGCTGCAGGGCAAGACCTTGTCTCCAAAAAAAAAAAGAAATGCTCTGGACCAGAGGTTCTCAACTGGGAGGATTATGGATTCCATTCCCTAGGGGCAGACATTTGACAATGTCTGGGGACATTTTTGATTGTCATAGCCTTTCATGGGTGGGTGCTACTGGCATCTTGTGGATAGAGATGAGAGACGCTGTTGAACATCCTACAATGCACAGGATAGGATCCTGCAAGAAAAAATTATCTGACAGAAAATATCAATAGTGCTGAGATTAAATGCTCCGTGTTAGAGATAAAAGAATGAGACAAAAGAGGTATTGCAGCCAGGATGGTCAGGCAGGGCCATTCTGAGGGGGTGACATTTCAGCAGAGACATGAATAAAAGCAGGTAGTCAACTCTGGAGGAAGAGCTTTCCAAACAGAGAGGACAGCCAGGGCAAAGGTTCTTGATGTATTTCAGGAATACTTGCAGACTCGGGTTATCCTTTCTAAAGACTTTAGGGTATTTCACTCTGTGAATTAGATAACTCGAGGAATCCAGATTTCACCTTGGAATAATTTCTCAACATTGTCTTCCAATAAAAGGAGATTATCTTTCATTCACCGAAAGATTGCTGGAGAGTTTCTACCCTACAATTGGCCCCAAGCAAGGCATCTTGGTACAAAAAGGCTACATTCTTCTGGGACAAACCCCTTGACCCTTCTTCAGCAACAGGTGCCCTGGGGTAGGGAGGGACGGTGGGCTCTCCTGCTTGCGACTGTCAGGAGAGAATTTCTCCCACCTGGATAATCAGGGCAGGATATTAGCAAAGAATATCATGTCCATGACACTTTTAAAAATCTCACAATAACCTGGGAAAGTTAACAGGTCCAGGGGCATCACCCCAACCTTCCATTTCATACAGGAAACTGAGCCACAGAGAAAGACAAGACTTGTCCAAGGTTTTATAGACAGTGAGTGCAGGGTGCTGGATGAGTGTCTCCCTCCATTTTCATCCCTGTTTCCCAGCCACAGAGGTACACCGAGCCATCTCCAACTTCATAAACAAAGCTCAGCTCTGAGAGTTTCTGTCTCCCAGGCCCACACCCTCTTTGCTGTGACATTTCCTCTTCCCACCTTGAGTCTGCCTCCCAGGGCCTAGCCTCGCTGGAGGCTTTGATTAAAAATGCACCTCCTAATCTCATCAGAGGCCAGAAACATGCATATATGCAAATCAACATCTGCTCATCTTCTCAGGGAAGGATCTTCCCAAAGTGCTCTGGGAAAAGGAGCCCAGCCCAGGGAACTCTGAAGGGAAGACTCCAGAACATCCAAAAGTCACTTCAAAACCCCAGGGTCCCTGATGAAACTTCACTCTTCATGTAATTGGAGGTTCTACTTGAAGGAGCAATAAAGGAGCAGTCATCGCAGAGTGGCCTGCCTCAGGCTGAGGCTCTTTGCTGATCAAACCCCTTCCGCATTACAGGAGACATGGCCTGGCCCATGGTCTGGGGAAACTTACTGCTCTGGCTGACAAGAGAAACAGTAGCTGGTGTTCACTTCTTGGCTTTGATAATGTCTTCTTTGCCAGTTTGAAGGCATAGATCCCTTTCTGGAGAATTATTGTACGAGTTAGGGCACACCATGTCAGCTGCTATAACAAGTAAACCTCAAAGTCTCTGTGCCTTAAGACAATGCAGCTCCGTTTCTCACTCATGCGATCCGAAATGGTGACAGGGGTTAGAGATGAGGATGGTCCTGTGCTCAGTGCAAGCATTCATTGCAAGCTCCCACCAGCACGTGGCCCTGCCCTCCTCCAGGACCTGAGTCCACTCCAGGGAGAATTGCATTGAAGTTCTATGGGCCAACCCTGAAAGTGACACATATCACTTAATGCCTACATTTCAATAGCCAGAATTTAGTCACATGGTCTTGCTTAGCTGCAAGTGAGCCTGGGAAATACAATCTTGTGGTGTGCCTAGGGAGGAAGGGGAGGACATGGATGTGAGTGTTCAGAAGTGGTCTCATTCACAACTATCCTCTCAGACAATTGCAGAATTGAAAGGGCCCTTAGAGCACTAATTGGTTTAGGTCCTTTGGTTGTAAGCAACAGAAACAGATAAGCATTGAGACATTCATTGGCAGAATATCAAGGAATCTCAAGCATAGATATGGCAGGGATGTTCTGGACACCCAGGGAATAGCAACTACAAGCATGGTGTCACAGTATGAGTGGCTTGGTTATGAGTTAGACCACCTGGGGCAAGGAAAGTCCACCCACGTCTTCATCCATGAATCATTGGTTCCATGAACAAAGTCCTCATGACTTTAGGTGTGCCTAGATCACACACCTGTTCTCTGATTGTAGAGTGGAGGGGAGAGGACTAATCTTGTCCTGTTGGCTTCCACATAGCATAGCAAACATCTGAATTCATCATTCCACCCAACTACCCCTTTGAAGGAGAGAGATAATTCTCCAAAAGGAAATAAGGGTGGTGATTTCAGGAGACTGGGTGATGGGATCCAATAATTGTCTGCTACTGATTAAAATGCTTCCTTTACAGGCGGATCCACTGGGCACAGGAGAGGGGAAGTCAGGGAAGAGGCAGAACTGGAGCCCTGATCTCTTGATGGTTGCAGTAATTGCATTTTGTTTGAGTGGCGTATGGAATTTGATGCCGTGTTTCTTTTCAAAGCCTGTGAGGCCCAATGTCTCTCTTCTGATAATTCTGCCTTGTCAGAGTCGGCAGTCACCTTGGTTCTCTCTAGAGGAGATATGTCTGTTGGGAAGTCTGATTTTCAGACTTATGTAAGAAGGGCATAAAGGCAAAGAGCATCTGTAGGAGAATCGCAGGGTGTAGCCTTGAATAAGGACCAAAGAACTGGCATTTGGATAGGTGACTGGTATCTATGCCTCTCCAAGCTACCCAATACTTTCATGCACATTTTTTTGGGAAAAATATATTTTTATATGATTATATTCAAAATGTGTGGTGAACATGAGTTGTTTTGCCTATCCATCATCTATGCACCCTTGTGTTGAAAAGAGCATCCCAATTTCCTTTGGGGAACTGATCCACCTCCTCTTTTAGGCCATGTATTCAGGTGGGACTGACTTTATCCCCAAGCCCCAGCAGGAACATGTGATGCAGGCTTGACCCATCAGAATCACAGTGATTGGTTCAGGAGTGGGCACATGACCTGGTCTGGGCCAACCAAGTGCAATTCTGGGACTTCTGCAAGAGCAATGGATACAGAGATGCTCTCTTTCTGTTGCTGTGCATAAGGTCTGCCTAGACTTGCTGGCGGCCATCATTCCTGCCAAAGGTTGAAGCAACACAGAGGAAAGCAGATGCAAAGATGGAAAACAGTAGATCCCCCGATGACACCATGTAATGCCTGGGTCCTCTGTGCCTGATGTCTGACAAGCTTCTTCTGAAAATTTTAGTCACAGGACCTCAAGAATTCCTTTTTGTCTTAAATTGGTTTGAGCCAGGTTTTCTCTACTTGCAAATTGTAAATGAAAGACTTCTTCTTAACATAAAATATTAACACTGGTAATCTCAGGTTGTAGGATTAGAGAGCTTTTACTTTCTTAGGCCCAGTAAGAAAAATAGAGGTGTGGAACACCAACCTGTTAAGGCTGTTTTGTGTATCAGTGTGTCGGGTCCTGGCGTATATTATCTTATTGCATCTCCACAAAGGCAAAACCAAGGAGGTCTTGTTTTTAACCCCCTATTCACAGACGAGGCTCCAGGAGTTGACATCTTAACCAAGGTCACACCAGTAGTAAGTTTCAAGGGGGGGGATTCAGCTTCAGATTTTCCTGATGCCAAAGCTCTCTTTTTGCTGCCCAGCCTGGCAACAGGTGAATGAGGTTCAATCCTAGCCAGCAATCCCTGGAGGGCTGATCACTATTGAAGTGAGCCCTGAGACTATAGAGGCCCTTAGACCATATCGAAGTGTTTAGTGTTTGCAGGGTCAGGCACAGAGGGCAGAAAAAAGGTCAATGAAATTTGTCTGGGCCAGTTCAGAAAAACAGGTAAATTTAATGAGTATTGTATCATTTACACATAGGCAGACATATTTGTGTTTCTGTGTATATGTGTGTATGTTTATATCTATGTCATCATTACTTTTATATCTTTGTAACTACTGCTGTTGGATTGAACCACATAAAATTGATATTAGACCATTTTTGATCTATTAGAGTGGTTCTTTCAAATAGTTTAACCCTGTACGTATATCATCTATAGCTATATATATGTCTGTCTATATCTCTTTTTTTCACAAAAGATTCCTCTAAGTCTGAGGGTACCACCACCGCCTCTCCTGTCTTCCCGGATGCCCTGAGATGGAGAGGAAACCAGACCTTGAGAACCCCAGGGCCAAGAAGGCCCGTGGATACCTGCTCAGCATCTGTTGCTGCCCTGGCCTCTGAGGAAGCAGCCCCTCTCCACTCTCTTGGCTGAGCAGGGAAGGCCCCAATTCATTGGCCACGGCCCCCTCTGCAGCAGAAGGGAGACATCAGTGGACGATTTGACACTGATTTGCTATTGATAGGCAAGAAAGAGGCAGCTCACAGGGGATGGGCCCAGTCCTGCACATCCTGGGCTGAGGTGGGAGGCTGCAGGGCAGAGCCAGGGCTGAGGGAGGAAGGTCCACTCTAGGCCCTGCCCTGGACCAGTCCAGTCTCTGCCTTGCTGCCCTCCCACTTCTGCAAGGGATGCCTGACATGACAGAACCACTCTCCCCAGCCCTGCCTGCCCACCGTGCCGGTCCCCTCACAGGCTCAGTTAGCCTGGCCTCCAGATGCCCCTCCTCAATCTCTGCGGCCCCTGGCTGCCCAGCTCAGTCCCTGGACGCCTACTCTGGCCACGGGGCTGTTTGTGGAGCCATCCCAGGCAGCCCCGAGCTTCTGTCTTCCTATTTAGAAAAACAAACAAAAGCCGGTTCAATTACCACGGGCGGGCTGTGAGGCGTCCAACACAAACCGAGGCCGCCCGCCTGGCGTCTCCAAATGCCCCGGGTTCGGTTCAGGCAGTCCCAGGACATTTGCCTCGTTCCTGCCCTGGCCTTGTCACCAGACCGTCCACGCCTCCTGAGAGGCTGTGTGGAACCGGGCTAGGCAGCGCCTAGGCTGCAAAAGAAGCCTGGAACCCTGAAGTCCTCAGTCCCTAGCAAGGCTGAAGCCGACTTGTACCCTGAAGCCCTATAATCTCTTGCTTCAGAAGCACTTAGGGATAACTTTGTCCAATACCCATTTAACAGATGGGAAAACTGAGGCCAGAAAGGAGGGACTTTCCAGGGTTACTCAGTGAATTTTGGACAAAACCTTTAAAAGTTATAACCAGAGTCAGGAACCAAATGGAAGGATTTGAGGAACAACTCCTAGAGGATTTTTTTTCTCCATGAGTCTCTTCCCTAAGGTCATGAATAGTCTAAAATTCCACCATTAGAGCACTATTCCTTGAGTCTAGATGCATTAAGATTTTTTTTTCTTTTTTTTTTTTTTTTTTTTTTGAGATAGAGTCAAGCTCTGTCACCCACGCTGGAGTGCAATGGCGCTATCTTGGCTCACTGCAACCTCCACCTCCCAGGTTCAAGTGATTCTCCTGCCTCAGCCTCCCAAGTAGCTGGGATTATACGCCTGTGCCACCACACCCAGCTAATTTTTGTAGTTTTAGTAGAGATGGGGTTTCACCATGTTGACCAGGCTGGTCTCGATCTCCTGACCTCAGGTGATCCACCCACCTTGGCCTCCCAAAGTGCTGGGATTACAGGCGTGAGCCACTGAGCCTAGCTGGAGAAATCTCCTTGACACTGAGTTAAGGAAAGAAAGCAAAGTATATATAAATATCTAAAAGTATTCAGTATTCTACAATATATATGTAATACATATAATTTTAAAAATCATACACACACAAACACACACCCCACACACATGGAGAACATTTCTGGCAGTGGATCCAAGAAACTACGAGCAGAGGTTGCCTCTGGGGAGAAAGGCAGAAGATACACAATCGTAGGAAGACTGACTTTTCATTGTATGCTCTTCTGTATAATTTTCACTAGGTGCATTTTTACTTTGCAATAATAAAAATAAAGGCAGACACTCACCAGCCCTTACTATGAGCAGATCTTGTTCTTGGTGTTTTATATTAACTCATTTTGTTCTTGTAACAGCCCTACCAGGAGCATATTATTATTGTCCCCATTTCACAGACAAGAAGACTGAGCCATTGAGATATTAAGTAACTTGCTTAAGGCCACACAGGGCAGTAGATAGCAGAACTGAAATTTGAACCCTGATAGCCCAGCTCCCAAGTGCAGACATGTAATCTCTGTATTCATCTGTTGCTTCATAAAAACTGCTTGACAAATAAATTGAGACATGAAAAGGTGTGCCCTGGGAAGGAACAGGGAACAGATGTGCAAATGGTCACAGAAGCTTCCTTTCAGCTCCAAAGCCTTCGGCAATGAGAGTCTATCGGGCCTGCTAGAGTTGCTTTGGGAGCAGGGAGTGGGGCCAGAGAGAGACCTGCCCATGCATGCGGCATAGCAGTAGGAGGTGCCTCTGGAGCGGTGGGCTCTTGCAGGCTGGGGAAGGCATGTCCTCCAGGTTACGGTCTAATGAAAACCTGTTCATCACCCACCAGCTGACCAGCCACAGAGGGGTGGGCAGGAGCCAGGACCCTACCCTAGACTAAGGAAGAAGCTGATTTTCAGGACCTGCTTCTGCAGCAGGTGCAGTGGGAGGGTCTTGGGTCCCGCGCTGCTTCTTCAAATTCCTAACCATTGGATAAGAATAAATAAACACAGTTGATCGTTGAACAACCCAGGTTTGAACCGTGTGGGCCCACTTATATGTGGATTTTCTTCCACTTCTGCCATCCCTGAGACAGCAAGACCAATGCCTCCTCTTCCTCCTCCTCAGCCTACTCAATGGGAAGATTAGGAGGATGAAGACCTTTATGATGATCCACTTCCATCTAATGATTATTAAGTAGATTTTCTCTTCCTTATGTTTTTAGTAACATTTTCTTTTCTCTAGCTGACTTTGTTGTAAGAATACAGCACATAATACATCTAACATACAAAATATGTGTTAATTGACTGTTTATGTTATTAGTAAGGCTTCTGGTCAACAGTGGGTTATTAGTAGTTAAGTTTTGGGGGAATCAAAAGTTATACATGGATTTTCAACTGTGCAGGGGTTGGCACCTTTAGCCCCTGTGTTATTCAAGAGTCAACCTAAATAAATACATACATAGTCATAATAAAAATAGTAGTGCGACAAATTAAAGATGGCCACAGATTCTTTGACATCCTTCCATGGAGAGGTGGGTTCCATGCTTCCTATTCTTGGACCTGGATGTTCTGTGACCGCTTTGATGAAGAGAATTTGCTGGAAGTAAATTGTGCTACTTTCCAGGCTCAGGCCTTAAGAGACCAGCAGCTTCCACTTCCTGCCTCTTGGAGCCTTGAGCCACCATCTTGTAAGAATTTCAGCTACCCTGCTGGAGAGACCACGTGGAGAGGAAAAGGGGCCCAGATAAGCCCTGTCTTCCACCTTGTCAGGACAAGGCACTAATAATGTGAGTGAAGGCATCTTGAGTCCTCCACACTAGCCCTGTCACCAGCTGATACCACCAAACAACGCCAGTCATCTCCACTCAGAGCCAAACAAATTGTCCTGCCAAGGCCTGCTCAAATACCCAACTCATGTAACCACCACCCGGTCAAGGGAGAGAATATTGCCAGAAATCCCAAGCCCCTGTAGTGCCCTAGACAATCACAACCCCTTCTCTGTCCCCAGAAGTAACCATCATCTAGGCTGTTTCATAAGGTTTTCCTCCCTTCTAAAAGTTGATTTTATCATCCACATACAGATACGTAAATACGTAGGTTAGTTTTATTCTTTTTTGAACTTCATATAAATGGAATCATACAATATGCATTTATTTATGTCTTGCTTCTTTTACTCAGCATCAGGTTTGTGTGAGTCATTCATGTTGTTGCCTATATCAATATTTTGGTCATTTTCATTGCTGTATAGCACTCCATTGTATGGGTACACAACAACGTATTTATTGGTTCTATTATTGATATTGTTTCCAGTGTCAGCCTGTTTGGTACAATGCTGCTATGCTCATTCTTGAGTGTGTAGAATATAGACTCACATGTCTTAATATGTGCCAAGAAGTGGAATTTCTGGGTATGGTCTTTGCCTATCTTCAACTCTTCTAGATAACATCTTGCCTCAACTTGCAGTCCCACCAGTGGTGTCTGAGATTGTCATGTGAACTGTACCTCATCGCTGGTCTAATTTGCATCTCTCTGATGACTAATGAGGTCAGGCATTACTTTATATATTTATTAGCCATTTGAATTTTTCTCTTTTGTGAAAAGCCTGTTTAAACTATCTCCCTGTTTCTCAACTGACTAGGATTTAAATTTTTTAATTTGTCTCCAACCTTTAAACAGTGAGAAACTCTATACTAAAATACAGATGTCTGGTTTCAGTAGAGAAAAGAGACTCTTTGACCACCCCAGGCTGGTGTTTCTGCATGACAGTGATTGGATGGAAGTGAATAGTGGAGATTCCCTTAGGGTGTGGGTCACCAGGGTCCCAGGGTGCCTACAATGAGGGATGTCGCATTCATCCATGTGCCATGCTTTCTAGGCATTTAGATTTTAGACCTATGATTTATTGTCTCTGAGCTGTGTCAGACACCTCTATCTCTATATCCACCTGCTTTTTTTTCTTCTTTCAAGAGACGGTCTTGCTCTGTTGCCTAGGCTGGAGTGCAGTGGTGCAATCACAGCTTCTGCATCCTCTACCTCCCAGGCTCAAGCAATCCTCCCACCTCAGCCTCCCAAAGTGTTGGGATTACAGGTGTGAACCACTGCATCCAGCCTATATCCATCTGCTTTTCACCCAACCTGCTTTGGTGGGTTAATTACAGAAATGGCCCAATTTGTTCATGCCTCCTGTATCTTCATCCTTTGGTAGTGGGGCCGTGCCCTCTATGTGACTTGCTTTGGCCAATAGAACAGTGGTAACACAAGCAGAGACTTAAAAAGCACTTGCCTTCTTGCAGCTCTTGAAATCATATAACCTGGGCTAGACTGCTAGAGGATGAACAAACTCATGGAGAGAAACCAAAGCAGTCCAAGGTATCCCAGCTGAGGCCATCATTATCCTGCCAGGCCCAAGTGATCCACTTGTCCACTGCAGATGTGTGAATAAACCCAGTCAAGATGCGTCAAAGCTGGCTTAGTCCAGAAGAAGTCTCACCCAAGCTCAGCCCAAATTACTGTCCTGCAGAATTGTGAAATAACAAAGGTTGTTTTTAAAGCTACTAAGTTTTGGGGGGTTTTGTTACACAGCACATCAAAGTGATACACTTGCCAGCTGAGTTTTCCACAAACCCCAGCAATGTCAGGGAGGAATACAGGTAAGTATTAAAAACCTGCTTCCACATCCACATCTCCACGTGGAGCAATAACTATCCTGGGCCCTGGGTCTCCCCCTCCAGGTGGCTGGGGGCCCAACTTGCCTTTCCCCACTGTCCCAAACCTGACTCCTACCCTCATTTACTCTCCTTGAATGCCTGGTTTATTGTGACCTCCTCATCTTACAAAGAGCCCAGGCAATAACCTAGTATAATTGGTTAATATTTTCTCACCTTAATTAAAAGTCCAAATGGGAACATTGGCAGCTTAGGCCCTTATTTGAAAATTGAGCCATATTCCCATTAATAGGAAAGTCTAATTAAGACATCCGTTAAAAGTCGATAACATTAACTTAATGGGGGAGAGCCAGAAGGAATTCAATTAGATTTTATTTCTGTAAAATTAATATTAGCAACTTAAAAAAATGTCTCCAATGCTAATTGTTATTCATAAAAAGCTCTTTGAGCATTAGAATGGGAGTCTCATTAGACTGTCTTAGAGATCTGGCTAAACTCAAATGGGCTTCTAGCTGAAGATGGAGAGTGGATGCACCAAGTCTTGGACTGAGAAGATGCAATTCATGGCTTCTAATCTGAAACCTCCCAATAGTCCTAACCCTAGAGGATCCAGAGTGAGAATCTGGAGACCTGAGTTTCAGTTGACAGACTTTGGCCAAGCCCTTTAGTTTCTACAGATTCAGCTCACTCTTTTTCGAATAGGGCAGCGATTACAATTTTGACTTGCTATTAGGTTGGTGCAAAAGTATTTGCAGCTTTCGTTATTACTTTAATGTCGAAAACCACATTACCTTTGCACCAACCTAATATGTCACAGGTGTTTCTTGAGGCTGTAAGATAATGAGGATAAAGAGATAAACTTGGTGCAAAGGGAGGAAAGAGGAAGAAGAAGGAGTCTGGTTCCACCTATGCAATCTTTAATATGCTTCAGGATGGACTGATCTAGAATGTAGAGGGCACTCAATTAATGGCAGCTTTTGTTTTTTTTTTTTAATTTTACTTTAAGTTCTGGGATATGTGTGCAGAACATGCAGGTTTGTTACATAGGTATAAGTGTGCCATGGTGGTTTGCTGCACCTATCAACCCATCATCTAGGCTTTAAGCCCTGCATGCATTAGGTATCTGTCCTAATGCTCTCCCTCCCCTCACCCCCCCACCCCCCCAACAGGCCCTGGTGTGTGATGTTCCCCTCCCTGTGTCCATGTGTTCTCATTGTTCAACTCCCACTTATAAGTGAGAACATTCGATGTTTGGTTTTGTGTTCCTGTGTTAGTTTGCTGAGAATGATGGCATCCATCTTCATCTATGTCCCTGCAAAGGACATAAACTCATTCTTTCTTATGGCTTCATAGTATTCCATGGTGTATATGTGCCACATTTTCCTTATCCAGTCTGTCATTGATGGACATTTCGGTTGTTCCAAGTCTTTGCTATTGTAAATAGTGGGCAGCTTTTGTCTTTATTATGTCAGCGGCTTAGGTTTTGTGAAAGAACATTGTACCAAAAAATTTACCAAAAATTATTTTTTGGTAAAAAAAGTTATGTGTTCATTTACACAATACAAGAAACTTTAACATGTAAAAAATAAAAATCAGAACAAAAATCATTCTAAATAGCCATCGTTCACATTAGTGCATGTTGCCCCAGCTGTTCCTCTCCACATAAGCACTGATGGAAAGGAGGAAAGACCAAAAGGAAACCAGGCAGACGGATCCAAACAGAAGTGAGTTATAAAAATGGGCTCCTGTTACGTATTTATGTTACTTTGAATAAAAGCTATTGAATATATTTAGCTTGAATTTAATGAAAGAAAAGTAAATTGTTGTGAAACTATTAGTAAAAAAAAGATGGCTGAGTATTTAATTTCAAGAGATATTCATTCCGAAAAGAATTGGAGTTTAAGAAAAAAGATTGTGAAAACATTAAAAGTCTGAGTCTCTATCAGAAGGGGCATTTTTGGCTGTAAGTAATGGAAAAGTGACCACACTGGCTTAAACAGTAAGGGCGTATTTGCGTTTACAGAAGTCTAGTGTTTGGCGGTTTCTAGTTATTCCATTCTCTCAGGCAGTTCAATAATTTCATGGAGGATCAGAGTTCTGTTTCTCTCTGTTACCCTAGAGCTGGCTCTGTCCTAAGGATGGTTCCTCGTGACTGTAGCATTTCTTGGTGCTAAGATAACTAACTTTACAGAGCCATGACTTATCTACTTTCTCTGCATTATTTGGGTTATCACAACCACCCCAAAGGAAGCTACCATCATTATCTCTCTTTTATAGAAAAGGAAAACTCATTATTTAGCAGGATAGCCTACCAAATAAAATGTTTCTTATTTCATTTAACTCATTTGATTAAACTGTATTCTAAAACATTTGGGGTTTTTCCTCCTATTCACTCTTAATTCTGGCATATGCATTTGTAAATTGTGATGTCATTGGGACTATATTTACGTCTGAGTTGGCCACATTAACATGTCCTAAGACTCAGTGCAGAGAAGCATGGCAGTACGTTCTTTGATGTAAGGATGGCATTAAATAATCATTTTCGAACCTGTGTAATAAAGCCTGAAAGCAGGGAAAATAATCTGCTTTTCCCCTTTTTTGTATTGCTTGTAGGAATTGATTTGGGATTTTTTGTTTTGTGTTTTCGTTTTAAATGTAAATGGATAATCTTTTATAAGAAATAGATACAATCGCTTGAACCAGGGAGTCAGAGATTGCAGTGAGCCGAGATCATGCCACAGCACTCCTGCCTGGCAATAGAGTGAGACTTTGTCTCAAAACAAAAATCAAAAATTAAAAATAAATAAATAAATAAATAAATAGAAGCTTTATTGGGTTCCTTTGTTCATAAACCAAAAAGTAATAAATGAATCCCTGTATTCCCTGCTCCCTCCCTCGCAGAAAAAAAGGAAAGGAAGACTCAGAGAAGTTAAGTAACTTACTGAGAGTCACACAGCTTGCAACTCATAGAATAACAATTCCAAAGACATAGTCTGAAACAGATAGCATTATTGACCCTGATTTTTTACCCTTTGTTGGGTGACTACAGTACCACTCAGTAAAGGGGTAGAGTATATTTCCCATCTTTGACTTTGTGCTCAAGTATGTGACTTCCTTTGACCAAGATCATGAAACAGAAGTGACAGTGTGCCGGTTTTGAGTGTAAGCCTTAAGAGGTTTCATGTTTCTATTTTCTTTGCTTGTGAGAATATTCCCTGGCAAGTTCATGGGCCATTGCTATGAGAATGTACTCTGATTATCCCACTGGACCAAGAAGGATAACAGACATGAGGAGCAGATGTACAGATCTTCAGGTAGGACAGACCCAGCTCCACTGCCTGGATCAGCTGATTCCTAGCTGAGCCACTAATATACAAACAATCTCAGCTAAAGGTCAGTGGAGCTGTTCCAGCCAACCCACAGAGGCATTAGCTAAATTAATACTTACTGTTATGGGTTGATGGGTCGTATCATCAATACTTACTATTATGAGATTTTGTGGTCATTTGTTACACAGCATTATTATGGCAATAGCTGACTGATACAATCTGATTCCACAGCATAGGCTCTTAACTATTGCTCCATCTGCCCGTGTTGTATGTGTGCCTGCCCTCCACTAGATGGATGCTGTTCTTCCTGAGTGAGGAGAGGGCTAGAAGCCGAGGAAGATGTCTCAGAGCCAGGCAGCAAGCCTTAGGACTCAGGCTGGTGATGGCTGCTTCCCTTGGGCACATAGGTAAGTAACCAGTCAGGGCCGAGCCTCTCAGTCATGCATTGCTATTGATCTACAGGGCCTGCAAAATTCTTGGTGCAACCTTGTCAGCAAGGCACACCTCTGACTTCCTTTGGAGGCCCCCTCTTTTTCAAAATCTCCCTCTCTTGTGGCTGGACTTGCTTGTATCTGTGGAAACCAAGGCAGTACAGAGGGATGAGGCAGGTTCCAACTGATAGCTCACCAGGCCTGGGTCAGGAGAGCAGCAGGGGTGGAAACTCTGGGCCTTGCAGCATGGGTTGGCAGCTTTTAGGCTCAGCACCCTAGAAGCACCCGCATTGCCCAGTCCAGCCACCCTGAATTGCTTGTAGCTCTCCTGAACTTCGTGTATTCTCTCTCGGGGGCTTTGTGTATGTGGTTCTTTGTGCTGGAGCATTTGGTCACCTGATGTCTTAAGATAAGTTCCCCAAAAAGAGATGGATATGGAGATACTTGTACAAGTGGCTTTCTGAGGAATGGTTCCCAGGAGCAAGCTGGTAGAGAGTGAGAGAAGAGGCTGAGCATTGCTGTGCCTTCAGGAAGAGTCCGGCCTCAGCCTGACCCCATGGGGAGCTCTGGAGAGTGGATGGCACCAGTTTTCCCACCTTCAGGCAGGGAGGCTGGGCTTTTGAACCCTCACATCAGTCATTGACTAAATTCTGCCCTTCAGGGTGGTAGTGGGAGGAACACGGAATTTCTCAGGAAATCTGGGTGAAGTGGCTCCCTGTCTGGGCAGATGCTTTCCTGGAGAGGGGCAGTGGTGAGCCATTAGCAACCCCGCCTCAGTGGCAGGCTGGGTGCACCAGGGCCAAGTACTCCTGGCTAACTCCTCCTCAGGTTTCAATTTTAATGCCATCAGTATATTTTGTCCATCAGTATATCTTCAACATCCAGCACACAGTAGTTGGGCAGCACATTTCTGTGGAAGGAAGAGAGGGAGGGAGGGAGGAAGGAATGAATGAAGGAAGGAAGGAATGGAGGGAAGAAGGAAGAGAGAAATGGGGGAAGGAAGGAGGAAAAGAAAGAAGGAAGAGAGGGAGGAAGGAAGGGAAAAGGAAAGGGGGAAGGGAGGGAGAGAGAAAGGAAAAAAGGAAGGGAGGGAGGGAGGGGGAAGGGAGGAAATTGAAAAATATAGGGAGATGGGTCATTGCCAAGTATTCTTAGAATGAATGCTTAAACCCTGAGTTTGGGAGAACAGGGTTGTCTCCAGGCCATGCTTAGCGATGTCTACGAAACATGAACTGAGTCAGAATTAAAAATAACCAGAGGATCTGCCCCTGGTTCCCTGGGGCTCTGAGAACCATCAGTATATCATCCTCGCTGGAACTAGGTACTGTTAGCTCAGAGAAACTCTGGCTCCTTCATTCAGGAGGGCTCCTTGTTTGTCTATGGCAGCTCTGGCCGCCCTACCCCACCTCCAGGGCTTCTACAGACCTGAAAATCCAGACCTCAGCTTTCCTTTTTGTTTTCCTCGTTGACCCTCTTAGATGCAGTTTAGAGCTATAAAGCCCAGCACGGGTTATCTTGTGCAGCCCTCTCCCTGAACAATTGGGGAAACTGAGGCACAGAGAAGGCCAGAGAATGATCCAAGATGACCCAGCAGCACAGGGAAGGCCAGAGAATGATCCAAGATGACCCAGCAAGCCAAAAGTGTCCCCAGGACTAGAATCCAGCACTGCTGGGCCTAAGCATGTGCTGCCTCCTCTGTCTCAGGCAGCCTCTGCACTCTCTCAGGTTTAACTCTTTGAGATCAACCCCAATGAATTTGATCCTGGAAGGAGAACCCAGGGGCAGATGAATTTGGCACTGCAGGGTAGTAGGAGGCATACACAGAAGGCAGGTGGGGGGGCACCCAGCTTTCTCCACTGAGGCTTGATGGGCTTCCTCTCCTGAGGATGCCACTATTGAGCCACTGCACTCACATCATAGGCACAGAGCCACAGACTTCAAGAGAATACCCTTAAAGATCACTGAGCTCAATTCAGTCCTAGTATAAAAAGTAAACTGAGGCCCAGAGAAGGCAGGGATAGGACCCAAAGACACATAGTTGCCCAAAATGCAGAACCAAAGCTAGAATTGAACTCATCTTGCCTGTTAGTCTGCGGTTTTGGGCTTTGCCTATTCAAAGCCGCCACTCATGCCTCTTCCCTTCTGCTGATCCAGTCCCAATCCCTGAGAGGTGAAGAGCAATCTGCTAAGGAGGCTTACCCTAACCAGTACAAAGATGAAATCTCCTTAGGACAAAGCTTTTGCCTTGATCCTCTTTTTTTTCTGCATTGGATTCAGATGTGAAGACTGGAGAGCCAGCAGCCATTTTGGGACCAGGAGGCAAAAACATGTGGTCCAAAGTCACTGTGCTAAGGATGGTGGAACTGAAAAATGAAACAGATCTTAGACCTTGACCACATAATTTTTTTTTTTTTTTTGGAGCTTGCAGTGAGCTGAGATTGCGCCACTGCAAGCTCCGCCTCCCGGGTTCACGCCATTCTCCTGCCTCAGCCTCTCCGAGTAGCTGGGACTACAGGCGCCCGCCACCACGCCTGGCTAATTTTTTGTATTTTTAGTAGAGACGGGGTTTCACCGTGGTCTCGATCTCCTGACCTCGTGATCCGCCCGTCTCGGCCTCCCAAAGTGCTGGGATTACAAGCGTGAGCCACCGCGCCTGGCCCTTAGACCTTGACCACATAATTGAGTAGCTGAACCAATGCCCCAACATGCCATTCTTTAAATATCTTGTGGGAGAAAACCCCCTATTAATTTAGATCACGAGTAGTAGGCTTTTCTGTTCCTTCAAGTTGGGAGCATTCCTTACTAACAAAGACATTTTCCACCCTATTTCTTAACTATGCTTTGAGGTGGCCAGATAACATACCAGCATGCCCATTTCATGGACAGAGAAACTGTAGAGAGTCTATGCATTTCCAAGCTATCCTCCCTTGGATCCTTGCAAACTCCAGATTTGCAGAAAATCCATGCATTTCATTTGGTCCCAGGCTTGCATTACAAAGTGGGAGGAAATGTCTTTTTCAAACAAACATTGTCCCAGCACATCGTGTGGGTCCTGGGTTTGCAGGAATATCAAATAGCAATGAATTAGGCCATGGTTTGGGAAACCCTGGCTGCCGCCCCACTAGTCCTTCTGGGACTTCATCCTGGGAGTGCAGTGATGGGGCCAACAGTGGAGGGGGAGGAAGCAGGATGGTCTCAATTAATTAACAAAAAATGGCTTCATTTTGAGGGGAAAAAAACCCTCCCCATTGGAGACTTAGCTGTATAAGAGCTACTTCAATCAATATGCAGTAAGAAAGTGAGGGCATTGGACATAAATTTCCTGCCAGCTGACTGTCATTGCACCCTGAGGCCTGATATTAAAACCAGATGAAATTAGAGAGTGCCCAAGCCTCAGCCACTTCTACATCTCTGGAGAACAGGGAACACAGCTGCACCAACCACTCAGAGAAGCTGATCTCCCGGGTGCCCCAGCTCTGGTGTCTAAAAGGCTTTCCAGCCTAGCCTCACCTGGCCTCAGCCTGGCTAGAGCCAAGTCTTATATAGAGGAAGATGGGATTCTTTCTGCCTTGCTCAGATGAGTTGCTCTTAGAAGACAGAAGGTTCCTCTTGAAGGAAGCTCTGAGCTTCCTATCTTGCAAAGCCTTTTTACACATAGGATTCACATGTGAAAACTCTGTGTATGAGTGAGTTAATTCTGGTTGTTGTATAAAACACACACTAAAATGTCAGTGTCTTCACATGATAAAAACTTATTTTCTCACTTCCACTATTTAGTCTAAGGCAAGAGTTCCTGGTCGATAAATGACTTCCACATGGTGATGGGGACATGGGCTCCTTCCATATTTAGGCTTCGTCCTCCCTAACTCCTCTATATTAATCCACAGATGAGCAAAAATAAGGTAAGGCAGGCCTGCTTCTTTAGTTGTCTGGGAAATAGAAGTTAAATAACTTGCTCGAAGCTCTGTAGGGTCCCACAGCTGGATATGTCCAGTTGCATGTTCCATAGGTACCTTGAAGGACATTTTCATCTCCATCCACCTCCAACCCACATATCTCACTCCACACAGGCAGTCCTGGGTGGTTGGCTTTTGTCAGCCTCGGTCTCCAAGCCCTCGGCTCATCTGGGGCTGGCTGTCTCCTCACTTCCCAGAGCTCCTTAGCCTCCAAGCGTGATATTCTACTGCACTGTTCATCTCATCCATCTCCCGTGCCTGTAAACCTGGCTGTACTTCCCACTTCCACGGAGGTCACAATTGCATTGTGAGCGTCTTGAGGCCAATACAGCACACATCCATGGTGCTGAGCGTGGGCACTGATACTTGAATATTGAACAACACAGAAAGTATCCATCTGCTGCTGTGACCCAGAATGATGATCCAACATGTATCCCTTTCTCTCTCCTTGAGAGGCCATGCAGCAACGTGCACAAGGAGTCTGGGATTCTGAGTTCACCCCCTGCCTCTACCACCTAGTGACTGAGTGATCCTGGGCATATCAATTAGTATACCTCGGCCAAAGCCTGCTCATCTGTAAAGTGGGGATAAGATAATCCTACCTCATAGGCCTGATAAGAAGAGTCAGGGAGACAATGATACAAAGCACTGCCGTGGTGTCTGGTGCACTTTCAAAAAACACAGTGACCAGCAGGCATTTGCTCCAGATGGTCCCAGCTGTGTTCCATTTGCCCCCCCAGACCCAGTCTCCACCCTCTGCACCTGCTTTCTGGCTTGAGAGAATGGAGTCTACGGACAGCAGCAAGGGCTTCCTCGCCCTCTAGCTTCTGGTTGGGGTTTAGCCAATACAAGGCCCCAAAGGGCTTGTGGAGGGTGCAAGGAAAAGCAGGTTGGAATATTTAACCCTCCAGCTCCCCATACCTGGGTCGCCAGGCACTGGCTGTACCCTGTATTGAAGGCAGCCCTCTCTGTACAGCCACATCCTGCCTTCTATAATAGCTGCACCTTCTATTCTACCTCCATGGATTCCAGCCCCTAGGTGCTGCCCCTTGCTTTTTCAGGGTCCTCAAACCTGTCCACGCCTTTGAAAATAGTCCCTTTATTAACCTCACTTCCCATTACTCGGTTTGGTTGCGCTGTCTGTTTCCTTCAGGGCCCTGACCAATTCAGCATTGTTAATTACTTCTTTATAGCATTTTAGATTTTTCAAACATTTTTCCCCACTCACAATCACAATAAGTTTTCTCCAAGTTTCTTCAAACTCCCACTTTGACAATAGAACAACCAAAAACCCAGAGAGGTCGAGAACCTTTCCCAAGGTCATGCAGCTCAGGAGCAGGGAGCCCAGTGGGCAGATGCAAAATCCATTACCACTTCCTCTGCTCCATTTTCTCCGGGCTGAGCAGCTCCGTGGGGTAATGGGCTTGTTTCCCCCTGGGTCAAGAGTGGAAACCTTCTGACACAGATGATCAGAGGAGCTGGGTTGTGGGAGAGACTTCAGGCGAGAGCCAAAACACAGCAAAGGATTCAGAGCTAGGGATGGAGTTTTTAATAATAAATAAATGCCAAAATTGGTCCTTCACATGGAAGGCTTGGGGAGCCTGCAGCCAGCATGGGGTGCCCAGGAAGCCGCCCACTCTCAGCCTACGGATTCTCTGGTCATTGTCCAAATGGTCGGTGGGACAGAGTCTTGAGGGATGATCTTCAAACCCCAAAGGGGAGGGGAAGAGAATATTTTGGGATGATCCCTTTTTTCATACAAATAAAGAGGCTCTTAGAAGTTGTATCAAGTGTCTGAATTTCCTGACTGTATATTAATCCGCTTTCATGTGAATTATGCAATATTGTCATGGAAGAAAGGAGCAGCTGGATGTTGGGTGGGCAGCCCTCAAATCAAAGAGGACCCATGCTGCGCTGTAGCCTCTGGAAAGAAGCTCACGGAGGCTGGGCTGCCCCTTGGTGCCCTGTCTTCCTCCCACCCATGGGGCAAACATGTGCCCAGAGGGAGCCAGGGAGGTCCAGGGCCAGTGGTGAGGACGGGGTGAGCTAGAGAGTAACTCAGATGCCTCATCAGAAGGGGCTGCTCCAGAATTCAGGTCAATGGTTGCTAGGTTGACATTGTAGCCCCAGTGAAACAAGACCTTCTGAGTTTTCAAGACAAGCCAGGAGCCCAGGGTTCTTTTTGTTTTATTTTGTTTTTTGAGAGAGAGTCTCACTCAGCCGCCCAGGCTGAAGTGCAGTGGCGTGATCTCGGCTCACTGCAACCACCGTCTCCCGGGTTCAAGCAATTCTCCTGTCTCAGCCTCCCGAGTAACTGGGAATACAGGCACCCGCCATCATGCCCGGCTAATTTTTGTATTTCAGTAGAGATGGGGTTTCTCCATGTTGGCCAGGCTGGTTTTGAACTCCCGACCTCAGGTGACCCGCCCACCTCAGCCTCCCAAAGTGTTAGCATGACAGGTGTGAGCCACCGCGCCCAGCAAGGAGCCCAGGTTTTTATGGGAAGTCTTCTAATCTTTATATGTTGGTGACAAATTTTGGTTTCTAGGAGATATTATGCAAACCAGCAAAAGCTGCCGCGGGTTGCTCATGTGTGACACCTGCTGATTCGCTATGTCAGAGGGGTTCTACTTTGAGGCTTGGGAAAGTAGCAGCATTTTTGACTTGGCCTGAAATTAGACTACAACCTTCACCTCTGTCTTTCTCTCTTTCTTTTCACCCTTATCAGATGCCTCTGCCCACTGCACCCAGTGGGTGTAATAAAACCAGCACTGGGCTAGAGCTGTGTATTTGGAAATGGGGCTTCTGAAGAAGTAGTTAAGTTTAAATGAGGTCTTAAGGGTGGGCCCTGATCTTATAGGATTGGCATCCTTAGAATAAGAGACACCAGAGAGACCTCTCTTTCTCTCTCTCTCTTTTCAAGCACAAGCTGAGGAAAGGCCATGTGGAGACACAGTGAGAAGGTGGCCACCTACAAGCCGTGAAGAGATTCCTCCCCAGAAACTGCCATGCTGAACTCTGATCTAGAACTTCCAGCCTCCAGAACCAGGAACAAATATGTTTTTGTCATATATGCCCACACACCAATGGTACTTAAGGATGGCAGCTCGAGCTGACTAAGACAGGGTCCAAGGACTTGGTTCCGGTTGCTCATGTCCCAGGGACTCACATTTCCAATCTGTCCTCTGGGGGTCGTAGCCACCTCTCAGGGCTTGCTGATGGGATCGGTGGTTGTGAATGTTCCTTGTCAGTATGGAGACCCACGATCACGTAAGAGAAGCCGGCAACTCGTGAGGACCTCAGCTATCTGATAGCATGCAGCAGGTATGATGATCCATCTATGTACTCAGGTGTGCAAACGGGGTAGTCTTGTTCTTCCAAAACTAAACGAAGTTTCCATCCTTTTCAGTGGCAGAAATTGTCCTCAGGGTATTTGGATTTTGCCCCCATCTCACTCAAGTTTCAGCCAGGGGGACAGGAGCTGCTGTGGGTATTTCCAGTAAACGTGATTTTAACTCAGGAAATGGGAAAATGTGCAATTCTTGAAAGCCAGTGGGTAGGGGTAGTGATGGAAGCCAAGGTTGGGAAGGTTTCTGATGACTTTCAAGAAATCTGGAAATTCAGGAATTGTGAGGAAGACTTTGCCCATGACCTCAGCTGCCTGTGCCCTCAGTGCCTGGGCTTCTTGAGGAGGAATTTGGGTATCATGGAAAGCCAGCCTGCTGGTGTTCATCACTGTGTAATTTCTCCTTCCCCTCCCCTCTCTCCTCAGCGGATCATAATGCCCCTCAAGGTCTTTTTTGATACCTGGGTCCTGAAGCTGTAAAATGTGTTCTTTTGCAGCGGCTGCAGAGATAAAGTGCCAGGCCCTGAGATGTGGTTCAGGCTCGAGGTCCAGCCAGATTGCCTGTCCCTGAACCAGAACTCTTTTTTAGTCCAGTCTGGGCTTGGACAAAGCCAGCAGGCAGTCTCTGGAGGCTGATCATCTCCTACTGAGCTTAGGATCCCTCTTGCTTTGGAATTTGCAGCCAGATAGTCTCTCTTATTTTGCTTTTCAGGTTTCAGCCCTGGGCTCCCCAGCTACCTACTACTTGAGGTCTCTCATAGGGTCTTTGCAGAGCCTCCAGCGGGAGGGTCTTCTGCCCCTGCTGTTTACTTGTATGGGTTATTTTCCTACACAAGCTTTTTCCCCATGCCCCTCCCTTGACACAATTGCAGCTAAACCAAGTGGCTAACTAAAGTGATGCAATCCTTTCTCCCTCCTTTCTTTTCTTTTCTTTATTTTTTTCTATCTAGGAGGCAATATTCATAGTAGAAGCCATGGAAAGCTGTGGGATTGGCCAGACCTGGATTGGAATCCTGGCTCTAACTTTGGAGCTGTGTACTTTGGACTTCACTAATCCAAGCTTCAGTTTCTTCACCTATACACTGGGTTCCTGAGCCACCAGATCGGAGGGAGAAGAGCTCATGGGTGAAATGCCATCACTTGTGCTGGTGTCTTCCTGGGGCTGAGTCCCCTAGGCCAGGTTCAGGACACTGGAAAATGTGGCAAATGCAGAGACAACTCTGACTGCAGACCCTAACCTTTTTGGCATCAGGAATGGGTTTCATGGAAGACAGTTTTTCCATGGGCCAGGACAGAGGGAAATGGCTTTGGGATAAATTAAGTGCATTACATTTATTATGCACTTTATTTCTGTTACAATTACATTGTGACATATAATGAAATAATTATACAACTCACCATAACGTAGAACCAGTGGAAGCCCTGAGCTTGTTTTCCTGCAACTAGACACTCCCATCTGGGGGTGATGGGAGACAGTGACATTCAGCATTAGATTCTCACAGGAAGCATGAGACCTAGGTCCCTTGCATGCGCAGTTCACAATAGGGTTCACGCTCCTATGAGACTCCAATGCTACCCTGACCTGAAAGGAGGCAGAGCTCAGGAGTTAATGAGAGCAATGGGGAGTGGCTGAAAGTACAGATGAAGTTTCCCTCGCTCACCTGCGCTCACTTCCGGCTGTTTCTGTTCCAAGCCAGGGACTGGTACTAGTTCATGGCCAGGGGGTTCGGGACCCCTTGTTTGGGGAACATCTTTGAGCTACTTCCCTCTTGGCTTGAGTGACGTAGAGAAGCCCATGGGCTGGAATTTAGAGAATATGCTTGCCCAGGAGCATTGCAATTGCTTTATGTGGGCCTTCAATGCACTTGCAGAGTAAGCTCCACAAATCCTGCAGCCAGGCAGAGAACCCAGGCTCCGGGAGTAAGATGCAAGAGCTGACTTCTCTGGCTCTGAGCTTAAGCTTGTTATTATTGTCTGCTCAGACTGGCATCTGCACAATAACCCAAGAGCTAGAATACACAGGCCAGGGGGAGAGGGGAAAATCCCCAACATGTGTCTGTTGTCAGATGATGACTAAGCCGCCCTCATCGCTACCAGGCCTTGTCACAGTGGAATTATGTTTGTCAGACATGGATTGTAACCCTAAGGTTATCACAGAGGGTCAGGGGATAGATGAACGGTGTTTGCACTAACACCTTTGATCAATTCATTAGCCACTTGGGTTAGTTGCAATTGTGTCAAGGGAAGGGCATGGAGAAAAGGCTTGTGTAGAGGCATGGACATCTGCAGAGGTAAGTCTCAGAGATAGACCTTTCCAGCTCCAGCCAAGGCAAGAGGCCAGTCTTGAGCAGACCAAAGCTCTGCCACGATTCTTTTCCACAGAGGCTGATGGATTGAGACATATAATTAATATATGTCTATATATTTATATATAAAAACCCTTACAAATCACATCCCTCGAGCCAGGTCTTTAAATAATGGAAGACGGTAGATTACTGCTTTATTAGTCCCTTCCAAAAGCTTATAAAAATTATCTTTTGCCTCTGGGAAGACATTTTATCAGAATTTATGGCAACTCAGAGAGTCTTGAGATATCAGATTCAGAAACTGAAGGTGCTTTCTGTGGCTGTTTCTGCAGCAGACAGGCCCTGCTCTCCCCTCTCCTTGTAAATTAATATCTTGAACATTATCTGCTTTATGAAATAAGACACTTGGCTCTCCTATCTCGAGCCTGCTTTTTAATTAATGTAGACTTGAGTAGGCAAAAGCCATAAACGTGAGTGAGTGGCTGTGGTGTGTGAGAATGGGATGGCAGAGGGAGACACATGGAATTTGGAAAAAGAGAAAACCCAAAATATATGTCTCTAGGGGCAAGTCTCTGACTTGGGGGGTAAACATTTCACTAATGGCTTGCAGAGATTTGCCTTTGCATGTTTTCTGGCCAAGGCTGGAAGGCTTCATTATTTATTAGCCAGCCTTCTCCAGGGTCTGGTATCTCGCTTACAGAGGGTTGCTGAGCTGGGTATTTCCAGGTATCTATCCCCTGTTAGGGGAACTCAGGATCTGCCCTCCAAGAGCTTATATCCGGGGCAGCACCCCTCAAGTGTATTCCTGAACCCATGCCGAGCCATGGACCTTTGTAACTGGCCCAACTGGCCCACCACAAGATAAAGTACAGAAACTGCGAGTAACGCTTAGCAATAACCCATAGCGATTTGGTATTGCCATGGTGTCTGAGGGTCTGAGCAACGGTCTCCTCTCACTGAACAGGATTCAGACAAGCTTGAATGTTCTTCATTTCATTTTCCTACTAATGCTTTTTAAAAATTCTATTTGGCAAAGTTCATGAAAAGTGATTTCATTTCATAGTCTCTGGCTTATTTTCCAGATTATTACTTCAGATTTTATTATTTTTTAGAATATTTTCAAAATTATTTTATATGCACTAGGCTGTTTTCTAGAGTATTTCAGCTCAACCTAACCTGATCAATACAATTTCACAGCTTCCAAAACACTTTTTAAAACCATTAATCTGGACGAGCACAGTGGCTCATACCTGTAATCCCAGCACTGTGGGAGGCTGAAGAGGGTGGATTGTTTGAGTCCAGGAGTTCGAGACTAGCCTGGACTACACGGCAAAACCCCCGTGTATACAAAAAAATACAAAAATAATCCAGGCATGGTGGTGCACGCCTTAGTCCCAGATACTTGAAAGGCTGAGGCAGGAGGATCATGAGCCTGGGAGGTCAAGGCTACAGTGAGCTGTGATTATACCACTGCACTCCAGCCTGGGCAACAGAGCAAGACCCCGTCTCAAAAATAAAAATAAAAATAAAACAACCATTAATCTGATCTTCACAAGAGCCCCAGGAGGGAGGTCCTACAAAGACTAGTGTTCCCAATGGATATGTAAGAAAACTGAGATTCACAGAAGACAAATGATTTGCTCAGAATCACTCAGCTTGTTATTGCCTGTGTTTTTCACAAGGGCTGTCCTAACAGGCAGTATCTCCTAGTGGTTTTGCTTTGCATTTCCCTGATGACTAGTGATGTTGTGGGCATCTTTTAATAAACCTCTGGGCAGTTTTTATGTCTTCTTTGGAGAAATGTCTATTTAGTTCCTTTGCCCAGTTTTTAATTGGGTTATATCTTTTTTTGCTATTGAGTCACAGGCATTCCTTATGAGTTTTGGATAATAACCCCTTATCAGATCTAGGGTTTGCAAATATTTTTTTCCCAACCCATAGGCTGCTTTTTCATGTTGTTGCTTATTTCCCTTGCTGTGTTGAAGCTTTGTGGTTTGATGTAGTCCCATTTCTTTATATCTGCTTTTGTAGCCTGAGCTTTCGGTGTGATGTCTAAGAAATTATTGCCAAGGCCAATATCAAGAAGCTTTTCCCTATGTTATCTTCTAGGAGTCTTATGATTTTGGGATCCTGTGTTTAGGACAAGCAGTAACCAGTGAAGGCAAGGGTGTACAGAAAAGGGTACTCTTGTACACTGTTGGTGGGGATGTAGCTAAGTACAGCCACTATGGGAAACAGTATGGAAGTTTCTAAAGAAATTAAAAACAGAGCTACTGTAAAATTCAGCAATCTCTCTTTTGTGTATATATCCAAAGGAAATGAAATCACCACTTCATAAAGATATCTGCACTCCCGTGTTCACTGCAGGATTGTTCACAATAGCCAAGACAGGGGAAATTACCTAGGTGTCTGTCGATAGGTGAATGGATACAGAAACTGTAGTATATACATTATTATATATGTGTGAGATATATATAAATTCTGCCTTTAAAAGAGAGGACATCCTGGCTGGGGGCAGTGGCTCACGCTTGTAATCCCAGCACTTTGGGAGGCCGAGGTGGGGGGGATCACCTAAGGTCAGGAATTCGAGACCAGCCTGACTAACATGGCAAAACCCCGTCTCTACCAAAAATTAGCTGGACGTGGTGGCACACGCCTGTAGTGCCACCTACTCAGGAGGCTGAGGCAGAAGAATCGCTTGAATCTGGGAGGGGGAGGTTGCAGTGAGCTGAGATCGCGCCACTGCACTCCAGCCTGGGCAACAGAGTGACTTGGTCCCCCCCCCCAAAAAAAAGAAGAAAAAGAAGAGTTCCTGACTTTTGCCACAACACGAACAAACCTGGAGGACATTACGTTAAGTGAAATAAGCCAGACACCGAAAGACATATACTGCCATCTCACTTATATGTGGAATCTAAGAAAAAAGTTAAATATATAAGACAGAGAATAAAACAGTGGTTACCAGGGGCAGGGTGGGGAGAGGAAGTAGAAGATGTAGGTAAAGGGATATAAAGTAGCAGACACTTAGGATGAGGAAGTCTAGCGATCTAATGTAGGAGATGAGTAGTATAATTAATAGTGTATTGTAATCAAGATTTTTGCTAAATAAGTAGATGGTAGCTGTGCTGGCCACAAAAAAAGTGGGTAGCTATGTTAGGAGATGGACAAGTTAATTTGCTTCACTATAGTTACCATTTTCTATCTATAGGTATCTTACAACACCATGTTGCATGCCTTATATGCATAATACAATTTACTTTTTAAAAAATACATTAACAGGGAATGAACCTGGGTAAAGAGTATGTGCTTTGCATCATTCTTGCAACTTTTCTGTAAGCATAAAATTGGTTTCAAATAAAAAGTAAAAAAAAAAAAAATTAATCACTCAGGTTATAAACGGCAGACGTGGGATTCAAACCTAGGCCTTCCAGCTCAGATTCAACACTAATTCCTAGCTAAGGCACATTGATAAGTGAAGAGGCAGTCATTGGATCTTCTTTCCTAGGGATTTTTCTGTTTTTCTTTTTTTCGTAGAGGAGGTGGGGGTAGGGATTTTTACTTTTTAGTGGAGACAGGGTCTCACTGTGTTGCCCAGCCTGGTCTCGGACTCCTGGCCTCAAGGAATCCTTCCACCTTGGCATCCGAAAGTGTTGAGATTACAGGCATGAACCACCACGCCCAGCTGGGTATTTCTGTTTTAAAGGGGGTAGCCGCAGATACAAAACCTATGTACAAGGGTAGAATTAACCAACAAGACAAAAAGCTTAAAGTAAGAATTTCTGGCAGGGCTATAGGAAGTGATTTGGAGGTAACCCTGTGAGTGCGAATAAGATGGAGATGATGCTGCCTGCTGTGCCACACCAGGAAGGTAGGCCCTATGACACCCATTTGCTGAGCAACTCCTGCCCAGGCCACTGGGGAAGGGTCTCAGGCATGGCTTCTGCTGAGCTGGCTGAGGCCAGGCAGCTGCCCTGTCAGACAAGCGGCATGTAGGATTACAGGCAAACTCCATCTGACCTTGGCCAGGGCTGCCTGGTGTCCGTTCCCACCTCTGTCCCCAGAAAGGGTGTCGGGCAGCCTTCCAGGATGAATCTTTACTTCTTTTAATAGAGAAATAGGAAATGAGCCTTAAGAGAAAGTGAGGAATTATTGCTGCATTTAATGGCTCTAAAAATATCTCACTGGGGTTGGCTGTGAGTCCACTCCTGGGTGCTATCCAGTGTTCCAGGGAGAAATGGCCAGACCCCAGGTGGGACATAGAAAACCAAAATGGCAAACCAAGCTGAGAAGTCTGAGAAGGGATGGCTCATGCCAGGCCAGCCCAGTGAGGGCCAAGGCCGAGATCCCCTGGCTGGGCTCAGCCCTGGGCACTGCAAGGCTCTCAGGACTGGATGGGTGTGTAACCCACTCTGAGAAGGGTCTGACGTGAGTCCCAGTTCTGTCTCTCCCCAAATTCACAACAAAGTCCTGGCCACATCCATTTACATCTTCTCTCTAAGCCTCGGCACCCCCATCTCTGAGAAAAAAGGAGTTTTATCCTTTCTAAGCTCCCTTCTGTAGGAGACACCATTGGTTGTCTTCCCAGATCCCATTGCCCTTCTTTTCCTCCCTACAGTTCATGTCTTGTTCAGAAATCCACCCATCCCATTGCTGCTCCAGAAGTGGACTCCTGCTTAATTGAGCTGATCAGCATGTGGCATTCTGTGGGATTCGTGTCACTCTAGAGGTGGACATATGTCCTAACTTGGTCCACCGAGGTCAAGGAACACCTTGTACTAAGAGAAAAATATCTACTCTGTATCCTGGATAATTTGGGCAAGGAAATGAGGAACTTCAACTAATGCTACTGTCAGTCTGAGAAGCCAAGGGGACACAGCCTCAGTGTGGTGGCCATGAGAAGGGGCCTCATAGACCTCCAACTAAAGACAGCTTAATGACCAATAGCGCTGGCTGCTCTGAAATCCTTTGCCACATTTGTGCCAAAGTCGTGCTACCCACTGGCTGCTCCTGGCCAGTGTGTGGCAGTGATACCCCATCAGGCCCATTCCACTGAGGACTGTATGATGGCCTTGTCCAACTCACCAAGGCTGCGCAGCCATCTAGGACGCTTCCGCCCAACACTCCTTTCTCCCCCGCCCCTCCCCTGGTTCCCTTGGCATTCACTTTTTGGAGGCTATCTCCAGTGGTGCCAAGAGTGGTCTGAAAACAGAAGTGGAAAGATGAGGATTTGAGACTGGTTCACCCAGCCGATGGCAGAAAAGGATGCCATCTGGGTTGGTGGGTGGGACATGGATAGCCCCTGAAACAAAGCGGTGTCTTGATTGCTGAAGAATTCACCAGGGACGACCTGGGGAAACATCCTTGTGGAGGGAAATGGTGTGCCACGTGGAGTGGTTCAGGCATTTGAGAAACATGGGGCAAACAGTGCCTATGAGGACGTGGAGTTCGCTGGTTAGTGCTAAGTAGTTTCACCCCTGCAGCCTTGCAGATGGAGAATAAGAGGGCGATTCACAGGCAGTTAATGGTGTGGGGTAAGAACCCAAGTGCTTTGGTGGTAGATCACAAGGAGACCCTTATCACCTACCCAGAAAGGGCAGACAGCTGAGTGAAAGGTGGAGGACTCTGTGGTACAACCGCAGAGATGTTGATTCTGTTATGCAAGGTGGTTCTGTTACACAAAGGCCAAGGCCCTGGTGGGAAAACCTAGGTCCTGAAATACGGAATAAGGACATCTGAACAGATGCCTCTGAGAACATGGATTCTGCAACCCCCATGAGCTCTGGGGGGCTTGCAGGAATGACTGTCCTTCCCTAATAAGAGCTGGCATGCTACAGAAGCTTCTCCCCAACACTAAAACAAGGGCTTCCCTGAAAGCTGCCCCTACCTCCTCACCCCGGCTGCCAGGCCAATAACTGGAGGCAAACCCCAGCATCACCACTAAGCCTGGAATGGAAGGGAAGGGACTGGGCACCTAAAGGGATGCAAAAATTAGCTGTGTGTCATGGCACAGGCCGCAGCCTGGTGGTGCTCCCGAGACTGGCTTTAAGGGTTCCTGTTCAAGGGGGCTGGAGTATGAAACTAGATCAACAAGAATTCATTGAATTGAGGGCACTTTCTTGGGGCACAGGAATGTAACACCCTGGCAAGGACCTCAGAGGACAGGGCAAATTCTACTGGGGTGGTTGTTAGAAGCCTAGGGAATGGCAAGTCTGATGCTCAGCAAAGTGGTAATGCCCCAGTTGCCCTGGCAGATGAGAAAGGGAAGTGGGGAGGCAGAGGGAAGTGGGCTTGCTGAAGTGGATATATTATGGCAGGTCTGAAGACCCACCAGGGGATTTAGCTCCACGACAGGGCTTAGCAGGTACACCCTCCACCAAGGCCATGAGGAAGGCACCGATGCGAGGACCAGCAGCCTCCCTAAGCTTAGCAGAGGTTCTCCCCTGAAGACCTCTAACCATGAGACAGGGACTGACCAAGATTGCAGCTGCTGTGCCCGGAAATCCATGGCCACAACTGCACTCATGCCACTCTTCCCATCAGTGAATGAGTGTGGCAGGGATACTGAGGCAGGCTGGGTCCAGAGAGACCCGGGATTCATCGAACGGTGGTGACTTTGGCTGGAGGACTATCTGATAGCCTTGCTGAGCCTTCTGTTGAACTGCACTGCAGTCCAGGCTGTCCTTATCCAACCTCCCTTCCCTCTCTCCCTCCCTGAATGTTGGACTTGCATTGTACTCTTCTCTAGCTCTCTCCCATCTCCTCTCCAAAACGGTTTTCTAAAAACTTCCCTGTGCATTTGCTTCTCAGACCAACACAGTGAGGAGGAAGCAGGCCGAGGCAGCAGGCCAAGGATGGCCAAAAAGACAGAGAATCGGGTGCTTGAAAATATCACTGTACTGTTGAATCAACTGGCCCCACAGCCCCGCCTATGAAATCCCCACAATGGTGGCGTGAGAAGCTCGTGTGAACCAGGAAGAGTTGGTTCTCTGTCCATGGAAGCGAAATCAGCCTGTTACAGCTGATACAGTATCCCATTGCAATCTTTCACGAGACTTTGAGGCTCATACTGTATATTATCATGTTTCAGCTCCAGTCTTTTCACTCCCACTTTATGGCTATTCTCCCTGCAATACAAGGCTCTAGAAAGTGATTTTTCCAAGGGACGGCACTTTCTTCAGCAAAAACACACAACTCTATAGACAAAAAGCCACTCATGGGTAAAACCAGTGAGTCACCGAGGGCTACTAAGACTCGGTATTTATAAACGAAAATCAGCACGCTAGGAGAGTTTCCTGAAGGCCCGATTCAGCATCTGGCTAAGAAGTCAGAATGTCATGCAACCCCTGGCAACATCACAAAGTGCTGCCACATGTTCCCACAGGCAGAGACGTCAGAAGCAAGATGTTCAGGCAGGATCCTTTCAGACCAGGGCACCATTGGGGCTGCCCTGGGCTGGTCTTGGTTTTCGGTTGCTGCTATTCTTACATTTTAATTATGAATCGCTGTTGGTTTGGTTCCCTCTTCATCAGCTCAGCTTGTGGTGGGTTGTTGGTTAACCCCACAACATGTAGAGATACATATTTGCACCAACAGAGTGTGGGGCCTATCATTTTCCAATAACTACTAGACTCTGAAACATGTAGGTGTTGCAGTCTGGTTGTGAATCATCCGTGCCCTTATTTCTATAGCAGAGGTGTACATGAAGATTCCCCAAGTGCTTCTGCGAGGCTTTTCAATGTGATCCCTTCCTTCTAGCTGGGGGATAGGGTAAGACTGATGGTCTGATGACTTTGGTTTGGCCCACGTGGGCTGTGGATGCAATGGTTGGAAATCAGTGCTCTCTAGAAGATCCAGGGCTAGGACTGAGGTCCTGGAGGGTTAAGGAGGGAAGGCTGGAAGGAACAGGGCTCTCAACCCTCCACTCCCACTTCCATCAGAGAATCTTCATGGTAGGTTGCCGTCTGTGACCTAGTCTTGTGAGGCTGAGTGGGACAGCATGGAATCAGGGCTGGCATTTGGCAGCAAGCCACAAATGTATCATCACTGATGTCTGCTGGGAAGGTAACCTGATTCTGTATCATTACTGTGACACCCCAAGGTTAGGGCATCCTGGTAGCAAGCAACAGAAATCAAGCTGGGTTGACTCAAGCAAAAAAATCAGTTTGTTAAAGGGATACTGAGTAGTTTACAGAACAGACAGGAGGGTGGAGAGTTTGTCTTGGAGTTAGGATGAGAACGAAGGTGGCTTAGAACACCAGGCAGAGAATTCTACTCCAGGTATCAGTACTACGATGATGATGATGATGATGATGATGATGATGATGATGATGATGATGATGGGCAGTGTTTGCTGAGGTGTCCTAAATACTTGATGTGTCTTTACTATTTAAGCCTCCAACAATCCTATGAGGTAGGGATCATTGTCATTCCCACTTTGCAGATGAGTGAACTGAGGTACAGGTAAGTTAAATAACTTGCCCAAGGCCATGCCACTGATAGATGGTGAAGCCTACTTTGAACGGGCTGTGTCTTTCCACTGAGGGTCATGGCTCTCAAGCAGCTCCTCTCTCTCTCAACTCTCTCCTTCAAGGTTCTAGTTACAGAAGGAGCAGGGCTGAAAAGAATTAAAAAAAAAAATGGGTTCTAGTAACCACGCCCACCACCTCCTCCTGAGGCCGGAGTCATAGCAGCCTCTCTTCCCAATCCCAGGTCCTTTACTATCACCTGCGATTTCCCTACACCCCGAACGCACCTGTGTGCTCCTTTATTACAGCCTCCTCAAATGATCTTCATTTGAGAGTGCCATCTGTTACTGTTGTGCTGGTGTATTTCATAGAATCCTTAAGATCATTGATTAGATACCACTCCATTATTCGATGTACCATTGAGAGGGAGAATAAATGTGGTCACTTAATGTCAGACCACTGATTGTAAGACCAACATTAGAGTGTGAAAATGTGTGCCTTACAATTAGAAAGAAATTATTGCTTCTATTTCATAGATGAGGGGATGGCTATACAAAGAAGTTGAGTAACTCCTTTGAGGCTACCCAGCCAGCAGATGGCCGAGCCAAGATTTGAACCAGACGGCTTTGTCCTGGATTCTGCATCCTAACTGTACCAATGCTGCTCTGGCTGTGTGGAGCTGGACTCTAGAAAAATCCTACATGGGGAGAATTTGTGGTGGAACTAAGGCAAGCAGGGAGAGGAGAGGCCTGGCCGGGACAACCAGCCACTGATGGTCTGAAGGGAAGTATGTCCTAGGGGTGCTGGGGCCCAGGGTGGGGTGAGGAGAGCAGAAAGGCCAACTCCTCCTGGAGGAGAAGTCAAATAGTGCCCTGGGCAGAAGGGAGGCCTGAGATGATGTCCCAGCCTCCCCAAAGAGGCCCTGGTCCCCTCCAACCCTTGCCTTCTGAGTTCATCTTGTCATCCATCGACAAATATAGACCAGGAGAAACCTAAATAAATGAGTGGCTGCTCGAAGCCGCAGGACAGCTAACCATAATGGGGGTTTTTGGTTTTCTGCTTGAGACACAAACAGCACATTCCTCAGCCGAAATAGCCGGGTGGAGAAACAGGGCATTATTGGATGGGAACACCAGGCCAGGATGAACCAAACAAGACAGAAATAGGCCCACGCCACCACATGAAGGGAGCGCGTCGGTGCTTGGCTGGCTGTGCTTGGCCTGGCCCTGCCCTGCTGGGGTAGCTGCTGACACCTGGGGAGGCTCCAGCTTTGCCCCAGGAGGAAGGCAGCTGTGTGTTTGCCTGGGCCCTCAACCTTGGGCAGCTGGGGCAGCAGCCCCTTTGTTAGACAAGGGCTCTTGGGACTTGAGATGGGACATGAATCTCACACACACACACACAAATGCACACACAAAAACACACACACACTCAGACTCACTAACACACACATTGTGTACATTGTGTACCTGCAGAGCCAGAAATATGTATGTAAGCTCATGTATCAGTGTACACTGCTTCAGACACATGTACCCACAAGAGAACACAGAGGCACACACTGGCCACGTTGCACTCACACCCCCACACACATGTGGCCATGCACATAGGCAGAGATCCACATGACTGTGTGTTCCTATCCTTAGAGATGTACACACATGCAAGCACAGATACATGCAAGCACAGATACATGCAAGCCCTAGCATGTATCCATAAGCAGTCATATGCACACACACTCATATGTACATGTCACTACACATGCAAATATCCACACATGTGAGTGCATGCACATCAGCACATGGGCCCAGGCATGTTGTTCCTGGCCCCCTGGGCCTCCCTCACCGTGGGCATGTTCACCCCAGAGGCTGGTGTTCTCTCATCTGAACAAGCATCTGAGAACAGGTTTAAGGGGGCTCTGGGACGGGAGGGTCAATGAAAGCTGCCAAGAGAGCCCAGGATCTATCCCACCATCTGCTTCTAGCCAGTCTCTCTTCCCCTCATTTCTCCTGAGCGGTCCCCAGGCAGTTGTAAATAGTAGACCAATTCCAAGGCCTCCCGGTAGACTGGGCCTGGGCATAGCCACAGCTTGATGGTATTACTATTACTGTGAATCTCTGAGCTCTGTGGAGCCAGGGATCCCAGCAGTGACGATCATCCCCTTACTCCCAAAGACCTCTACGGTAACTGGTGCTCAGTACATGAATAAATGAAATAGAAGAGCAGTGATTGGCATCCCTACTTAACAGCTAAAAAGACTGAGGTCCAGAGAGGCTGAGCAGGACTTCACCAAAGTCCTATCTGTCGGCCTCCTACCTCACCCCAGTGCTGCCCCCATCTGTGGAAGCCCTGGTGTCCCCTTCTGATGCCAAGGCCAGGACAGTAAAACCTGGACAAGGAAGAGAGATAGTAATGTGTCCTGGGAGCCTCTGGGCTATCCACCTGGTGTCTGCCTGGCCCTTGACCCATCTGTCCTACCCTGCCCCAGGGCCAGGAGGCAGCTTGAGGCTCCAGGAAAAAAGCCCGGTTCGTCATCGCGTCCATCCCCTGAAGCACTGGCTGCCAGGTCTTTTCCTAGCCTCAAATCAGCTCCCCATCCCTGCTACCCCTGTGACTTCCCCAGACCTAGGGATGGACCATGGTTTTCTGGTCCTGAGATCAAGCTGGAATGAAGAAGGAATAGATGAAGACAGCAGGGGTCAGTGTTTGTTCAGTGGAGGCCACACAGGAGCAGGCATGAGAGGACCAAACGTCTTCCAGGCAGGGCACCCAGCAGATACTCAGACACATGGTGTCAGACCCACAAACCGAACCCCTGGCCTCAGCTCAGAGCAGGCAAGGGCAGAAGCTGGGTCTTCCCAGGAACCCACACTGGTGTATTGGGAAAGACCTCTAGTCTGCTCCAGTTTGGGGATTTTCCAGCTTTTGTTTTGCAGCCACAGAATCTTTTCTTCAGATGATTTTTTTTTTAAGTATTAAATTAGGGTATAACTAGCATTCAGCAAAATTCACCCTTACAGCATACAATTCTGCTGCTTTAACAAAAACATACAATTGTGTAACTACTACCACAATCAAGATATAGAAGAGTTCCATCGTCCCCCTAAAATCCCCATGTCCCTTGTGGTCAGACCCTTCCCCCACCCCTGGCAACCATGGATCTGTTTTCTGTCCCTGGAGTGTTGCCTTTTTCAGAATGTTCTGTAAATGGAATCACACATAATGCGGCCATTTCATTTAACACAATGCCCTGGAGACCCATTCGGTTGCTCTGTGTGTCGGTAGCTCATTGCTCTTGGTGGCTGCGTGGAATTCATTGTATGGATAAACCACAGTTTGTTTAGCCATTCCCCACAGGAGGGATATTGAGTTTATTTCTACTTTTCGGCTATTACGAAGATTCTATGAACATTTGAGTATAGGCTTTTGTATAAACACACACAACATATATATTATATCTTTTTGGAAAATACAAGTGGGTTCTGGGTCATGTTATATGTTCAACTTTCTAAGAAACCACCAAATTGTTTTCCGAAGTGATTGCACCATGTTGCATTCCCATCAGCAAGGAATGAGAGTTCTGGCTGTTCTATATCTTCACTGGCAATTGATACTGTTACCTTTTCCCACTATTCTAATAGGTGTGTATCAAGGGACAATTTACTAGAAACTCAAATCTACAGAACAGGTATTGTTAAGCTACCCTGGGTAGAGCCAGGAGCCAGAGTAGGGGTTCTGAGCCCTGTACACTGAGACCCTCCCTTACTACAGTGGCCGTTCCTGAGTGTCTCTTTGGAACCCAGAACTAAGGCCAGGGAAGGGAGGAGCATTGCCCAAGGTCACACAGCTCAACAAGTGGGAACAGTGGGCAAGGCCCAGCCCTCTGTCTGATACCAGTGACTTGTCCTTTCCTGAGCACCATGTCACCACTGGAGGGGAGGAAAGGAGGATTCTCAAGCCACATCCCAGGGAACTGCCTTGGGCTGGGTCGAGGACTGAGTTGAGTGCAAGGATGCTGTCAGCCTCAGGGTTATTCCATGTTGAGAGTTTCCAGTGAGACAACATGGTCTAGGCGAAATGACAACATCTTTGGGATCATGCAGAGACACACTTTCAAAACCCAACAGGAATGCTTATTAACTGTGCTGCCCTGGGCAAGTCACTTTACCTCTCTGAACCTCAGTTTTATTAACAATAAAATGAAAAGTCTATCTTACTATTTTGTTGGGTTGTCAGATAGATTGCAGCTCACAACACAATTCTTTATTCAGTAAATGTATTGAGCTCTTTCAGGCCAGACACTGCTCTGGATGCCAGTGTTATAGCAGTGAACAAGACAGACAAGATCCCTGATCTCAGAGGAGACCAGGGGATTCAGTAATCAAGCGTATAATATGTCAGGTGTTGGTATATGGTTTGCAGACAAATGAAAGATAAAGCGGAATAACAGTATGTAGAGAGAAATGGGGTACCCTTTTAAATAGAGTTGTCAGTGAAATCCTCCTTGAGAGGTGCCTTTTGAACAGAGACCTGAATAAAGTAAGAAAATCAACCATATGGATACCTACATTACTCATTCGCTGTGTGTTCTTGAACAAGTCACTTAACCTCTCTGAACCTCAGTTTTTTCATTAAATAGATCAAATTACAATCCTCCTTACTGGATAGTTGTTAAGTTTCAGTGGGAGAAAGCTGGTAAAGTGCAGCGCAATCCCCAGCACAAAGGGCATGCGCATTTCAGTTAATCTCCTTCCTTCTCCAAGGAATTCAAAGTCTAGTTGGGGGTTGCAGTTGTAGGACGGACACCTAAGACACATATGAAAATACCCAAATGTCCAACAATGATA